>NW_015170946.1:123854-156655 GCF_001447785.1 Gekko japonicus
TCCTCTATCATGCTCTGAAAAATCTTTTCCCCTCTTCTCAATAGTTTTTTTTATTTGTGATGGAATCATAAACTTTTTTCAAAACAACTGCTGCTATTACTCAGCAGTTGAACAATTCTGTATAATACCTAGTGGACTGACAGCATACCAAAAGCATTCTTGAGCAATGTATGCAACATCGCTTGTTAAATTTAAACCTGTCTGGTGTGATTCAGTTTGGCCAGTATGAAGCTATGTAAGTGGAAAAGGCTAGAGTGGTTTTCTGTTTTTAGGGAGAGGTATTTTTTGAGGGTACTGTGATTCTACTTGCTGGACATCCCCATCCCCCCCCCGGCCCCACAAGGCTGGAGATTTTGGGGGTGGAGCCTGAGCGGCGGGTGTTGCCTTCCGACAAACTTCTCGTGATGTCAGGAGGTGTGGCATATGCAAATAAATTATGCTAATGAGTTTTGTTAATGAGCTCCTGCATCTCTTTTTCTACGAAATGACCCCTGAGTTTAGAACAGATTAAAGGAAGTACTTCTTCACCCAAAGAAGTATTAACACACGGAATTCACTGCAAGAAGTGGGGGCAGCTACAAGTATAGACAGCTTCAAGAGGGGATTGGATAAACATATGGAGCAAAGGTCCATCAGTGGCTATTAGCCACAAGGTATAGATGGAACTTTATGTCTGGAGCAGTGATGCTCTGTATTCTTGGTGCTTAGGGAGCAACAGTGGGAGGGCTTCTGGGATTCTGACCCCACTCATGGACCTCCTGATGGCTTCTGCTCTTTGCTAAAGGGACAATTTTACTGTGGATGCTTTGGCTTGAACTAAACTATCATTGGAAGGCACTTTCTGGACCAGAAATTATTTTCAGTGAAATATCATTTGGCATTTGATTTGGCATGTGATTGCATCTTTGGAGGCCTTGTTTATACTTTTATTCTGTGCTTAGTGGTTCCACTTTAGAACAATTCTTTTCTAGTCCATTTTGTATTGAGAGAAGTAAAGGGTTGTTATTTTGTATAATAGACATAGATATTCTTTTAAATTTCTTTTTAAAGTAAGCTATTATTCTTTTAAGCTAAGTAATAGAAATCATTCTTTTCTGCTTTGCTTGCATAGGGCTCAGCTTGCATAGAAAAAGGCAGTTTAAGACAGGAAATCTAGCCTACCTGAAACCAGACTGCGGTTTATGATAATCTAACAATAGTAGCCTAACCATTAAGACAGGAAATCTCTAGCCAAAACTTGAAGTTGCATTTTTGTTTCACCTGCATAGTGTGAAGCTTGTGGTAATGCTTGGAACATGTTAGTGTGGCTATGCTACTCATATACCTTAAAAGGAAAAATGTCAATATGGTCGGTGGTCTCCAAGATTGAGTACGGGTCTTTTGTCAACAGGGGCGGAGATTCATGTGACTTGTTTAGGTGCTCGGATTAGCTGTGAACTCTGGGGTGCCAGCAAATAGGATGTCAAAGGAAGGACTTTCCGGCCGGGTTGCAGGGATAAAATGCTTGTGTTTTGACTCAAGGGGTGTGCCTAGTTGGACACCCACTCTTGCAAGAACGTTCAATAAAAGTTTTTCTGCTTCACTAGATGGTCTGATTGAAGTCTTCTTCGTGGGGCAATTTTGCCTTTCTCACAGTATCCATGTTGCATAATTGTATTGTATTATGATATAATCTGAAGAAACGGGTTTGATTTCCCACTCCTCCACATGAAGCCAGCTGGGTGACCTTGGGCCAGTCACAGTTCTCTCAGAGCTCTCTCAGCCCCACCTACCTCACAGGGTGTCTGTTGTGGGGAGAGGAAGGAAAGGTGATTATAACTCACTTTGAGACTCCTTTGGGTTGAAAAAGGCAGGGTATAAAACCAACTCCTCCTCCTCCTCCTCAACTAGTGAGGAAGTATTTCATTTACAGGCATTAGTTTTTTCCATCTATCCAAGCAGCTAACTTTTCCTTTCAGTAAGCTCCTTATCAAATGCTGCTCCTTGATGGTCTGAATTACATCTCTCAGTTTCACCATCTCTGGCCTCCTCTCACAAAAGACTGCTGGATCAGACCAGTGGTCCATCTAGTCTAGTATACTGTTCAGTGGTGGCCAACCAGTTTCCCTCGAGGGGCCAACAAACAGGACATAGAGGCCAAGGCTTTCCCCTAAATCTGGCCTCTACCACTGGTATTCAGAGGTTTGCTGCCTCTGTATGTGGTTACCAGGGCTAGTAGTCATAGTTTGGAGCTCCGTTCCATGAATCTGTCTAACCCCCTTTTTAAACCCTCTATGTTTCTGGTTATTACTACATCCACTGGCAGTGAATTCTACAATTGAAAGAGCAGGACCAGCTCCAGGCCTTCTTGGATAATTCATGCTCTTTGGAACCTTTTCAGTCTGGCTTCTAGCCAGGCTACGGAACAGAGATGGCACTGGTGGCTTTAGTTTATGATCGCCATCTGAATGTAGACAAAGGCCATGCCACTTTTTCTTTCCTACTGGATTTAACTTGTTGAAATGTACGGGGGCAGAAGCAGATATTAGGGGATATGTTTTGGACTGGTTTAAATAATTCCTTACAGACCAGACTCAAAGGGCTGCTGTTGGAGTTATCATCAATGTGGGATTTCTCTCTTGGGGTCCAACAGGGTGCAGTCTTATCCCCCATGCTATTCAATTTCTACATAAGGCCCTTAGAAGAAATCATTCATAGTTTTGAACTGGATGCCACCTGCTCTATATCTCTATATCCAAATCCCCTGGGGATGCAGTAGAAGTTTTGCCACTGCCTGACTGCTGTCATTTAATGGCTCAGAGTGAACAAACTAAACCTGTTGAGACGGAGGTAATGCAGGTTGGGATGCCTGAGGCCTTGAAGGACGTTGTGCTTCCCAATTTTGATGGGTTTCAGCTGACCCTTGCTGATTTGGTCAAAAGCCTGGGGGTTTTACTGGAGCCACAATTACTGCATTTTGGGGTAGGTTTCCCCCCTCAAAGGAGGTTTTTAGCATTGCCATTACAAGCTACCAATACCACCTGAAACATCACAGTGATGGTCAGGGTCCCTTCATACGGCACGAGGGGCTCCTATCAGAAGGCAAAATTCCTACTTGACTTTTTTGGAACTCAGCATTGCCAAACTTCTAAACCTAACAGATTGTCATGCCAAACAGTTTTCAGTTTTTAAAAATCATAATTAAAAACAACCATCTCAAAAATAATAGAGCACCTATTAAAAAGTCAAAATATTTTGACCATGTAAATGTATGATTATATCAGGGCCAAAGTATACTTTTCTCTTCTTGTTTCTGTTATTTATTATAGTGTGCCTTACTTTCAGTTCTGGCTCACCCAAGCTCTGCTGTCAGGTTCAAAGGCTACCCAAAGAGAGACAGGCTCCTTGTGATAAATGATGGAGTGTATGAAAAGATAAATGTAAGAGGATACATAAATAAAGGCAAAAAGACTTACAGAGCCCCTGCAGCACATGGGGGGGACTGTTTTCCATGGCAGATGAACTTACAGTTACCAACCTCCAGGTGGAGACTGGAGATCTCCCAGAATTACAACTGATCTCCAGACTACAGAGATCAATTCCTCTGGATTGGAGGGAGGATTCTATGGTATTATACCCTGCTTAGGCACCTGCCTCCACAAACCCTGTCCTCCCAGGCTCCACTCCCAAAATCTCCAATCTGGAAACCTCAGAACTTTGGTACTAGTACATGTCTGTAGAACTCCCTGTCCCTAGCAAAGTCCAGAGAGCCACAGGCTTACACAGATTTATATATTTATTTATTTGTTAGATTTATATCCTGCCCTCCCCACAAGTGGGCTTGGGGCGGGTAACAACAAGATAATTTATAGGACCATTAAAATAAATTATCATAATAAATTAGGATTGCCAGCCCCCTGGTCCAGGTGGGGATTCCCCCGCTTTTGCAGGCCATTTTCCACCACTGGTTAGCTGGCCGGCAGGGGAAACCTCGCCCACAAATGCCCACAAACGTGATGTGATGATGTCGCCCAGAAGTGAATTCATCACGTCTCCAACATCGTGCAGTGATGCTCTAGTTTTTGGGCAAAACTCTATAGTAAAATTGGGCTCAAACCATATTTGCCCAAAAACTACGGCGTTACCAGGCAACATTGGCAATGTGATTATGTCCCTTCTGGGTGATGTCATCACCCAGCACACGCTTTGCATGCATGGCTGAAGACTCCCAGAGAAGGCTTGTCAATCCCCTGCCAGCTGCCAGGTTGGGCCTGGCAACCCTGCTATAAATAGCTTAAAACCATATAAAAGATGACAAATTATACATTAATTTATAAGGTCCCAGCAGTGCTAAATAGATGAACTCTCTTTCTAAGCAACTACAAGACAGGCATGAAAGCAACCCAAAACAGCCCCTGCCCATCTGTGTGAAGAGATCTTCACATAGACTTGTGTTTATAGCCGTCTTATCTAGGTATGTGCTAACAGAGATTTCTCTAACAAGCTTAGAGCCACACAATCATCAGGCTGAAGACTGCATTGCTGTGAGGGGTCACAAAAATAGGCTGTCATGGACAGCATGCAGATTCACTAAATTCCTCACTGTACCACGGTCTTCCACATGTCCCCCAATGCACAGTGTCTAGACAGCTGCTCATAAGTCCCCTTTAATTGTCTGACATGCCTCTTCCAGTGCCATTAAAACACCGGTAGGCAACCTCATGACTTAATTCAAAGTGCATGGGATTTAAATGAATAGCACTAAGGTTCACTGAAGTTCATGGCCAGTAGGTTAACCGATTAAACAAATGGCAGCCACAGAGGTGAAGCTACAAATGAAGAAATGCAAGGTCTTTAGCAGATTCCTAGTAAGGTTCTGTGGATAATATAGCCTTTGACTTACAAAAACAATTAACACAACAAAATGTAGGATGTTAATGAAAATTAATTATTTAGCGGGTTACCAATGAGCCATTCCACAAAGAGGACATACATACCTTAAATCAAAAGAGTAAACACTGACAACAGAGACTTAGCACTACCAAAAATGGAGTTCTTTTAAAATCAATACAAATAACATGAAAGACACAATAAATTAAATTGAATTAAACCCAGGAATTGTTGAGCACCCACTGGCTGGGCTCACATTCTGCTTCCTGGTTGCACATAGGGAATTTTCACCAGGCAGTTCACGAGCAGCTCCTGCCTATTCAGCAGGGTACTTTCAGTACAGCACAGTGCAACTGGCAACATTTCATGCATGCACGCTCTCACGCTGATTGATAAGAGTCCTGGTTTGCACTCTTTGGTACCCTAAGGGTTCATATCCTGCTGTGCAGGAGATGTACCAGATGGTTGGGGGTGGGGTTAAAACATTATTAAACTTTGTTCCCACCAGAAGGCTGTGTCTGGTCTCTGTTCTGAATACTCATTGTAAACTAGGCCCAGCTTATAATATATGGCAATGAAGGAACAATACACTCCAGACAGACCTGTCTTCTCTGTATGCTCCTCCCCAGCCAATTGTTCAGTCAGTCCGTCGTTTATTTATATATAAATACTATACTTTTGAAAAATTGTTACCATTTGGTATTTGTCTGAGTTATCGTGGTTATTTTATTTATCAGAACATTTATGTTCTGCCTTTCCTTGTGGCTCAAGGCAGCTTACAATAATAGTAAAAAAGTTTTCATTTCATGCGTGCACATTTTTGCATAGCCTTACAAGAGCTATAGCTTCTCTAGCATCATTTAATTACCCTGATCAAACCATCTGTGACCCTGTGGAAAAACCGATTTCACCTGTGCAAAAGCAACTGTGAGGCAGAGGGAAACGAAACTCCAGCACTGCAGCTACCATGCAGCTACATAGCTGTTTGGCATGCCATTTGAGTCAAACAGTGGTGAGGCCAGGAGATCTAAGGCTTGGCTGATAAATTATTGTAGTTGTCAAAAATGGTATGTTTGCCTGCGGAACATGTTTACTGTAAAGTTAACATACCTAATTAAAAGCAAACACAGGATATATTTGCCATGAAACAAAGCCACTCATCATTATGAAACAATACTGGATGAGTATTTTCAGGCATGATACTTCAACATTATCATCCTACAGTTAGCCATTACCAATGAAACAGATTGGCCCCTGCCACACGGCAGGGGAAAAGCCGCCAAAAAGCATGGCTTTTAAAAGCCGCGCCAAAGTTGAAACGGCGTGGTGGGATCCCACGGATCCCCTGGCTGCGCCGTCTTCTCCCCGGCACGATCAGACGCCTGGGAGAAAACACAGATCGGACGGCGAGCCAGCCAAACTGCGCATGTCGGAGCATGCGCAGTTCGCCTAGGAGCCGGGGACGCGCCGGCGCAAGGATGCGCCGGCGATCAGACTCCCGGTTTGCGGCGCACCATTGGGATGAACCACCTCGGTAGGTGGTTCCAACTTGAAGCTGTTTATCGCATGGATGGGCCAGTTCGGGGACAGAAGCACTACGCTTCCCAGATGTTGTGGTATGATCGCGGCCATTTTCTCCGCCCCCGAACCGTCCCACTCCCGGCCCAAATCCCCTCGTGTGAACGGGACCATTGTTGACTTTTGCTGCTTTGGAATAGCCAGGCTGTTCTGAGGGCAGAACATTTGTGTACATGCTGAATGCTATTTTAAGCCTGCATTTAATACGCATAACCTACTAGGTTTGTAGCTACCTTGGAACAGAAATATTTGCTACAGATAGCAACTCAAACATTTAAAAGATGCTTCACAAGATTAGCAGTGCAATCCTAAACAGAGTTACACCTTTCTAAGCCAACTTACTTCAATGGACCTTGAAGAATATAAGTCTGTTAAGGACTGTACTCTAAATGTATTTTATGTTGCTTGAGATAGTGCAGTCTCTGAACTGCACTTCATATGATTCTAAAATGCATTTAGGAGATATATATGCAATTATTAAATGTAAGCAGCACATGCTTACTAATAAAGTTTCACCATTCTGAATAACTGAAGTCAATATCAGTGCTATCTCATTACAAGTTAAAGAACAAACTCAAAAAATGTGCAAACTCCTATCTTTGGGCTGATGCCTATGTAATACTGTAAGAGATTAGACATTCTTTAGTGAATCCGTTTAGGTTAGTCTTGTAAATTTTTATGGCACTTATTAAGATTGCTGGTTCCCCCCCAGTTTTTAAATTCTTAAACAAAAGTAGGAGGGCAGGCGAGTCACTGAGAAAGGCAGTGGTGATTCAGAAAGGATGGTGATTCAAACGCGTCTCATTTGCTAACATTTCAGAAAATGGAATTATTACCTGTGACATAATGATGCACAAAGGCTATCAGATGTTGTGTGCTGTTCAGTCCTCCTTGAAATCATATTTATCTGCCCAATTTGGTGTTTGTTTGATATTCAGTGGGAGGGTGGAATATTTTCTGTACTTGAACCCCAAATTGCTTA
Source organism: Gekko japonicus (assembly GCF_001447785.1). Taxonomy (NCBI): domain Eukaryota; kingdom Metazoa; phylum Chordata; class Lepidosauria; order Squamata; family Gekkonidae; genus Gekko; species Gekko japonicus. The sequence goes on from NW_015170946.1 coordinate 131,284, forward strand.
GGATGTGTTTATCTTTCCCTTCTTGTTTCTGAGACTATGGTGGTGGTGGTAGCATTGGTAGCAACAGAAGCACACACAGTTGCTAGCTAGGTAGGTTATTATTATGGTCACACTCCAGCACACAGCTTACTTGCTGGAACTTTCCAGAAATATTGCACTGCAGTCATTTTCCTCGCCGTTATGCTAATGGAATCAGGAAAATCAATTGTCCTTAAGGAACAGGGGAATGAGATGTGCTGTAAATGCCACAGGATGAGTGATTGGTTGATTGCAGGGATGGTGATTCAAACGCGTCTCATCTCTACATTATCCTGATGAATTTTTATGGCCCTGCCTTTTTTTCTTCTATAGCTGTGGAGGAAGGTTTATGGCTTGCAGCTTTTTAGTTGATTGAATGCAGCTGGCATTGTTGCAGTGCAGAACAAATAGGTGCTTTTTCTTTACTGCCTTTCAAAAAAAGTAGATGGGAGAAATTGCACACCAACATTTTTGCAACAAAAGCTTTCTCTTAAAAATGCAGATAGTTTCTGAAATTACACCCCCCCTTTGATACTAGCAAAAATCTTCCCAGTAGAAGAAAAGGGTTTTGTTTTTTTAAAAAAGGCTGGAAATTCTGAAGGAACACCACACTATATCTTTGTATTCTCCTCACAAAGACAGCTAAGGACTTTCATTAGTATTCATATTCATCCAAAGCATTTTTTTCTTTTCTGCTAAGGAAAACTAAACAAACCATTTTTTTTAGATTTTAAAACCCCGAACCAAAGAAAAGTCATTGTATGTATATTAGTATTATTCTGTAACTATTTCATAGATTATGCACAGGGTAGTAAAGAGTTTCAACTCAAATAATAGTGGTCTCTTATATATAAAGCACTACATACATACTGTGCCTAATCTTATTGGGTCAAATTAAATAACACAAATTATATGTCTTACAAGGACTGAATTTACAGACAGCTAAAACAAAGCACTCAGGATCCTTCTATTTGTGTCAAATTAAATAGCTTATAATTTATTCTCAGTTCTCTGCACATAATAGGTGATGTTCAGAAGAACTATTTTTATAAATGTTTCTTTGCATGTCAGATTTCATTCTTTTTATTATATATTGCACAAATAATATCTGTAATCACGAATAAAGTTGGACTTGAGGTTTTTCCCCGGACCAAATTTCACAATTACATGCTCATGAGCATTGGATTTTCTGTAGTAATACTTTCTCTTTGCCTGACAATTTTGTTCACTACGATATTCCCAAAACAAGAGTGTGGAGGCAGATATGTTCCATTGATGCCTTTTCCATATCTCTGTCCATGTGTCTGATACTGAGATTCTGACACATAGCATTGTTTATTTGCCACAATGTGAGCTAGTGTCATCAGTTCCTCATATTCCAGTAGGTAATGTGTTTTCTGTGATTCACGATTGCTCATACCCATGTCTAAAGATCTGGAGATCTGAAGATCTTATGGATGTACGCTATTATAAACTGAGGAGAGTTTCTCAGAGGCAAGGATGTGTGGGAGTACCATTTATTTTTCATCAGGGATCTCCAGTACGTCCATTCTACATATGTATCCTTCATCCATTCATTATTAATACATCTATACTCTTTTTGTAACGATTTTTGAGTATATGCAAGAAACCATTGTCTCCACACTGATTGTACTCATGCTAGATTGCAATGAAAATCACATTTAGAGTTAATATTGGTACTGCTAATGATACAGTACAGTGCTTCCAGTTGAAATGCTGTGATTAACAATGATCAGACATCCTGCAAAGAAGACAAAGAACAGGAGAACAATCTATTAGGATTTCCTCAATTTGCATTCCTATATACCTATCATTGATTCTCTTGAGGTTTGTACAGGAGGCATCCAAGACAGAATTGATCTTATATTTTGAAAAGTTCCAACGTTTCTTGCAACAAAATTCCTCCTCCCCCTTCCAAAAGCACCTTTGCAAAGAAATACAGTGCCATGGCTATCCTATTCACCTCCTCTTATAATAGACATAAAGCCCAAGAGATCTGCATCCTTATCTTAATTGTTTCTTCTTCTCCTCATAAGTAATTTCCATTAAATTTAATAAGACTTACTTGTAAGTAAGTGTGCTTAGGACTGTAGCCTTAAAACAATAGAAAACAACAAAAATCCTCTTAGCAGACACTGCCTTCTTCCAATCATTCCTGCAAGGTCAGTAACTGATTTATTTTTTAAAAGCTGAGATTCCATTAAAAATATTATTGCACCCGTAAATACTGCTTAGCTTGATCAAGCTAAGGTCTGCTTCGTTCAGCCCTGTTCCTTCAACAGAACTTTCCAGAATCTCAAACTGACTATGAAAGTGATAGCCACCCCCTTTTGTTTGTTCACAATATGGGGGAAATTGTGTAAGTTTCACATAGGAGGTTTCTCTTAACTGTAAAGGTTAATACCCATTGACAGTTCTGTCCCCATTTATGGCATAAATTCAGTCATACATTTCTAATCATCATGACTTCTCTTTTATAAAATACACAAAGCATGGGGAAAGTAAAGAAATGTGGATGACAGAAGTTTTTTTAAAAAATGTTTGCATTTTGCCTTATTCATGTGTCTCCAGATTTCTAATGACATCCCCAGGGTTGATATTACTCTCTTATTTCACAAAACATTTAAAATTAAGCAAACCTTAATGTATACTTTTCACATATTAGGCTATAAAGCATACTCTGGGAAATTCACATGGCACATGTACCTTGCATTTAAAGTGATTCTCAACCATCAGCAACATTTTTAAAGGAACTCTGGTAAAGAACCCTCAGGTATGCCTTAGAAGACATACTATATGTATTTTATTTCACCAAATGACACGAGTATTGATAACACAGTTGTTGCCAGATAACAGAACCAATAATGGTGTTGATTTTGCTACATCTTATAAAACACAATCTTAAATGCCTTGCCGTATTTCTGTCAGAAAATAATAGCATGGGTAAAATGCAAAATATGCACTCATAAAAAGGCAACATTTTAAAAATGATGCACATGAACCATTCGAAGTTATGCATTTTCAAGGCTCATTGATTTCAGTGTAAGAGGTAAGCTTATGAGGGACTTAAGTGCATGTTTAACTCTCTCCCATTGAAATCAACTGGGTTTAAGGTAAAACGTCTGTGAGAGATCCATAATAGTTGGCCCTATTTTTTAAAAAACTAAATGCAGATGCCAATTTGTTCTGAGCAGTGGTAAGGGTATCTCTTTGTTTTTGCCAGCAGTGTTTTCTTGTTCAAAATTATTTTCTTCCAAACTGCTGTTTGCTCCATGAGGAAAAACCTCTTTGATGCAAACAGCTACTTAGAGGATAATTTTGTTCTGGAAAATGGCTTGGGGAAATGGCTACTCTATCTTTCTGTTCCCTGCAATGAAAATATGGACCAAGATAATGTCCTGTGTATAATCTACTCAGATTCTAACCGTTAAACTGTAAAATATACTAGGATGAATGATGTATGCTGAGATAGGTAGTTAACTCTAGTAGTGTTTTTTCTGCTTCTGAATGGCTTGTGGGTCGTAATACAGTTTGACTTACCAACTGCCACAGGGAAAGACTTAAACATGTCATTTCTCTGGTATCTGAACAAGGAGGGGGATCATTCAAAGGACCAGTGGCGCAGGCAGTAAATGAAGCCTGCATTCCATCTGACCGAACAGCTTCGGCTGTTCGAGTCCTACCGTGGCCGAGGTGAGCTCCCAGTCTATATCCCAGCTCCCGCCCACCCAGCGGTTCGAAATCCCGCATGGGCAAGTAGATGAATGGGTACCTGCTCTTAGAGTGGGGGGGGCACCCTTCCTTCCCTTGTGATGGCGATGGCGGCTGAGCAGTGGAGCGGCGGACCATGGCGTTGGCAGCTGAGCGGCGGCGTGTGGCGGCGGCGAAACATGGTGGCGGTGGTCGAGTCGAGCAGCCCAAGCGGAGATTGGCCAGCGAAGCACGGCGGCGGGGCAATGTGGTAGGCCGGAGCAAATTGGGACAGAGGCCGGCTGCGGAGCACGCGCTATCGGGCGCTGTTGGCCCATGTCCGGAAGGAGTCACTGCGACCGGAAAAAGAAGATCTGTGCCAAAGACGTCATCGCCCGGATTGAAGAACCTCCGTAAAAAAGAAACAACAACTAAGTCCCTGCCATGGGTGCCTGATAGATTGTCACTTCCCCCTCGTTGTGTGTGGCCCTAGTAAAAAAGGTAATGTAATTAGTAGTTGTACAAATATAAACCGCTCAGAGCCCTTAGAGGGTGAGCGGTCTATAAATTGAATGTAAATAAAATAATTTTAAAAATCTCTTACACAAAGTGTGATTCAGCCCTTAACAGTGCTTAACGGTAATTGGATGGGTGTCCTTAATTTGCTTCTATTCAAATTACAGGTTCTATCATAATGCTCTGGATTTTTCTAGGGCAAGTTGTGACACTTGTCTTCACAGAAATGCTGTATAGTTAAAAATGGACCAACTGATTTTAACTCTGTTTCACTAGTAATAGAGAGCATTCTATGACCTTTGAAATATCTCATTAACAGTTTTTAAGCAGCAGGACTGTATAAGTCCAGTATATCTACATGTGGTATCATTCAGGAGAATACCTGATGGAAATTCTTTTCACCTGAGAATCTCATTTCCTTTTAACATCTGTTGATCCTCATTGATGTGAAGAAAGGGGTTTTTAATGTAAAAGAAGCAACTCATCACACAGTAAAATGGTTTCTGAGTGGCACAATTGTAGACTGCATATAAAAACATTATGCAGATAGATATCAGACGTAATAGAAAGGTGTTCTCAACTAGCCAACTCCTTCACGTGCTAATTTTCTATGTGCAGGGAGTCATTTTTATGGGGAGTAGTAAAAAATGTAACCCAATTATTTTCCAAAAGGGTACAGTCTAGAAACAATTCTGAGCATACGTAGGTTGTGGTCACACGTGCGAAAAAAAAGTGGGCGGGGGGAGTGAGGCTATTTCCTCTGGAGGAATTTGACCCGTGTGATCACACAGTCCTTGGAAGCTGCGGGCACAGCCCACCACTGTGTGATCAGACGCAACTGCAGGTGAGTCAGGGTTTTTTTTGCTGTTTGTTTCTGATGCGCTTAAACGAGGAATCAGTCAATCGCATCTCCGCACTGAGGGCTCCCTATGGAGTTTGCGATGATGCGCATACTGAGAAGGGGCACGGAGTTGCTGATCAAACCATCCTGATGCCATGAGAGCGTGCTGGAGCAATCAGACAGGGGAAAATCTGTCCATGGCTCGTCGCAACCCGTTTACTACCAGATTTTCCCTGGTGTCTTTTAACTCCACTTCTGCAGCAGAGCAGAACAGGTTGCCGACAGCTGCGGGGTGCTTCCCAGATGTTGTTGTCTGATCACGCCCTTTAAATCCACCCAGCATTCGCGCCTGTGGTGGGTCTAATTGTGCATATGATTGCAGCCTAAGAGCAGTTTGTTTAGAGCAGGCAGAATTTATGCAAATTACGTACATGAGTGTCTGCCTCATAAATACATAACTGATTTCAACATTCAGTTTGGGTTCTTTAGTACTAGAACCTGACATTGGGATGCTCAGGAGAAAGGCAGGTATATAAATATTTTAACATTTTTTTGAAAATAATAAATGTGTCTGATCTCTGCCCAGCTAGAGCAGGGACCTAAGCAACTGAGCACTTTAAGGCTCACTTGTGGACTGCTGCGATTTTAATGTTTGCATGTGTTAGTGATGCTTGTAAAGTATTGTACCAGATTTTGCAGATATTTCATTTTTTTAAATACAAAATGTAGCCATCACATGTAGAATGGTAAATGAACACAATTCATGATTGCTTTTCTTTGTTCTCAGTTATAAAAGACATCTAAATGAAAAAGATCAGCTAGATATCTTCTTGCTTCTCCTTGTCATCCAGTATCAGAGATTGTTATGCATATCCTAGTACATTAAGTCATAGTAGTAAAGGAAGGAAGCATGGTGATACACTTTTCTGTGCATATTTAACACAAGATGCCATGTCAGGAGAATTTGCATTAATTCTCTAGGGGGCAATTGCAAACAGGGGAATGGATCATACTTTATTTCCACCAAATGTTGCATCAGTTCCCTTGAAGGCCATGGTAGCTTCAAAGGGCTACAGCATGATATACCAAAGATTGGAGGTGAATCCCCTCTCCAAATTCTCCCCTCCACAGGTACTGCCTGAAATCTCCAAGAATTTCCTAGGCTGGCATTGGCAATCCTATCTGCATCTCCTTATCATGTGTGTGTGTGTGTGTACACACACACACACACACACACACAGAGGGCTGAAAACTGCTTGTTGCAACGTCATGTTGAAAGTATTCCTAGTGGTGAATGTGAATTATATTTGAGATAAAAAGAGGTTCTGACCATTCAAAATGTATCTTTTTATCACCTCCTAATCTACAGGAATGTAACCATAGTGCCCACTAATACATTTGCTCATGCTTGCCAATTGCTTTTAGAAAGTGGGTGGGGCCACATGGGTCTTTGGCCCACAAAACTTCTGACTGGGCATTGGAGATCTAATTGCTAGGGCAAGTTTTAGAAAACATTGCTTTGGCAGCAGCTGCCACCCCATCAGAAGGATCTTAATTGTGTGAGTCTCATAAAGGTTGGGGACCCATGATGTAAATCATAGGCAATACAATTTTCCCTCATTCAGGGTTTTTTCTTATACACACAGCTTGATCTAGAGAAAAAAAGAATACCCCCCCCGACATTCTATGTAGCTCATTTCTTACATGGAAAATGGTGCTGTGCCAGGCTGCCTGATGGCTGCTGTACAGGATGTCTTGCATTAGACACAGATTCTGGCTCACTCAACTGGAAGGGAATAATATTTGTTGGGGAAATTATGGGAGAGTGGGAGATATAGAGCACATACATCAGTCCTGCTTCAAATTTTAGGGACTCAAGGGAGGGAGAGGGAGTGCATTGAAATATGCTCTTTATTGACCTGAAGTGGTAGAATCACATTATTATCATTTGAGGAGTTGCTCAGTCACTGGGAACATGGTAGGTATAGAAAGAATCAACCAATTTTCTTCAGAACAAAGAGGAAATTGCACATGGTGCTCTGGTCTTATTAAAGCAGACACTTGTCCTTGACAATGACTTGGATCCACTGATACATTTCTGCAGACAGAAAGATTTCTACATATGGAGCATGAGTTTCTCACCTCCCCCCTCCTGCTGCAGCCCCGAATTTTCCCCTGAAACTCTGTTCCTTGGGGTCCTCCCAAGAGGGGAGGGGGGAGGGGAGAAAGTTATGTTCCATGGGTGGATCTTCTTCCATCTATGGAAATATTCAGGTGGATCCAAGCCAATGACTGCTTGGAGACATGAAGTGTAAACAAAGCAAGCTCTGGTGAATGGCAGGATCTGTGTACCACTCAGAGGTCATTTCTGGGGGGGGGGAACGCAGTTCCCCCGGGTGAGGTGCAGGGGGGCGGGGCACAAGATGAAGCCCCGCCCCCTGCTTCCGGCCGTCCCGCTTCCAGCCCTCATTCAGCCAGGAGGAGGCAGGAGAATAGGGAGGGTAAGTTGCTTCCTCCCAGCCTCTCCCCACCCCTGCCTGCCTGGGGCCAGGGAGGGCCTTCGCGGGGCTTCCTCGCACTCCCGCTGGCCTTGCAGGTCCACCGCCGGGCCCCTGATGTCAGGGGGTATGGCATATGCTAATGAGTTATGCTAATGAGTTCCCCTAGCTCTTTTTCTATGAAATGACCCCTGGTACCACTCTACTTCTAGAAGCATGATTTTTCCTCCCTCTTTTGCCCTTTTTGTTCTTCTTTCACCCTTTTAGGTATATTTGGTCCTTTTGGTTGTGAAATCTTGAAGTACTGCCTAAGCCAACACAATATGCCAACTGTGGCTCTGTAGTAGATTTTTATTTCTGTTTATCTTGTATAATTCAGTTTTCAGCTACCATTTTCACTGATGCTCAGGTCGTAAGAGATCTTGACCACTGAAAGAGACATCAAGAAATTATAGCTAATGACCTGGTATTACTGCAGATGACATTCAATTGATACACTACATGTCTGAATCTGGTTTTTGTTTGTTGGGTGTTGGGGTTTTTTGGCACTGTTGGTCCCTTTTCCCCTCTTCCCTTTTGAATAAAGAACCTTTCAATTGTATGGGTTTAATTGCTGCTCTGTAAGCTAAAAGAAAAAAAACAATAAATAAAATTACATTGGAAAAGGAAGCTTATCTTGTAAAAATAGAAGTTTTAAAGTAAGCTATGCATATAAAATAATGATAGCCATATGACTATTCTCCTAGTAGATAGCAACTGTTCAGATAAAACTGTTAAGAAAAAAGAGCCCTCATTATAGGAAGAAATCTGCAATTTAATGTTAAAAAAACCAGTTTAGGATGGAACACATCACTTAGTTGATGGTGTATAGATTTCACTGAAGTCAAAGAGACCTACCCTTTCAAAGCCAGTAGCAGGTTCACTGTTCACATGGGGGAAAGGTGAATGAAAAGAAACATTGTGTTTGTTTAGAGGAAACCACCAGAGGGTGCAAGACAGTAAATTATATTCAGCATGCAAATATGCTAAATTTACTAGAATGAAAATTGTCATCTGTCATAAAGCCGTTCCTAGAATGAAATATGAAATGCAGTAACCTTCTATACCTGAATTGCCTGGGGGTCCTCCAACACATTCAGACAATCGGAGGTTCATGCAAAAGAGTAAGCTATTTGCCTATGGTTACATTAACATGGTTTATACAGATAATGCATTGTGAAGTCACTCTTGCCTCTCAGTTTCTTCCACTTGTGAGTTTAGGACTACAGTCCTGCACACAGAAGGTCCCATTGAAATTACTGGGATTTACGTGCATGCAGCTGTGTACCAATCCTAAAACATCACATAAATCATAATTTCTGTTGTGGCTCATGAAGCAGAATTCTGTGTTTGGCACGTAGAGCAGAACCATTGTGTGCATTGAGTGAAAGCCCAGTATGAAACTGACTAAAGAGTTCTTGGGCTGCTGAAATGGCAGCAAGATATGTCCTTTTCTGACCAGGGCTGCATCATAAACAACACTTATATGAGACACCGGAGGCAGAGCTGCAGCACTGGCAGAGTGGCAGTGATGACAACTGCTGCTGGTCTATCCACTTGGGCTCTCAAGACGCAGAACAGGCCATTCTAAAATACAACAGGATGCTGAGAATCATGCCTGGGGGGGTGAGAACATTTTCTGTCCTTTACTAGCTCAATTTGAGAACCAGTAGGCAACAGACATCAAGCAAGATCTATTTGATATTTTAAACGTTTTCTCTGTTATGTTCCATTCCCAGACTATGCTGTGATAATATTCACATATTTTATTTGGATCTTGCTTTCAAAATGGGAAAGTTATGATTCAATGGCTTGACTAAAGTAAAAATCCAACCATAAGCAATCACAGTGTAATGACAGTTTTAGTTTAAGAGAATTTACAGATGTGGGCAGCTTCTGCCATAAAATAACAGCTGAAGATGGAGCATACTGTACAATGCATGTGAGTAAAAAAACGGTCTAACATAATAATGCAGGAGTTGTTTCCTTACAGTCTGTTGTCTTTTTGAAGCTCCCTGCATTTTTATAGAAATAGTTTTGCTTACTCAAATGCTTTGCACAATATACTTCTTGGCTTGATGTCAGCTACTGTATTATGTGGCAGGATATGGCACACCTACATCTCTGCTGGATTGTGACAAATTATGTTATTTTTAATCAGCCAACAACTAAGCATAAAGCCCATTAAAAGGTCCATTGTTTTTAGGTTTGGGGTATGAAGATCAAAGCTCAGCCTGACTGTTGAAGTTTCTGTGGCTGATTTTGTGATGCATGAAATGAATCACAGTATATGAATGCAAAGGGCATGAAATGTGATCTAATATATCTTCACTACTAAAACTGGATCCACGGACAGGCAGTACCAAGCTGATCATAAGACAAGGCAGGACATCTCTCACTTCATCCTTTACTAACAGATCTATCATGTGCCCCCAATATGCTAGTTAGAGGAACCCTGCCTCCCTTGCCCATCATTCCATCCCCTTCCATCCCATGATTCTGTAGCTCCCATGAAACACTGTCCCTGTGCTGTGGCACAAAGCACTGGACTATTAGATTAAGAGCATATCTTTTAAAACCACACAAGATTTTATTGTTTTACTAGAACAGTCTGTTTGCACTGATGGTCTCTCTGCATCTTCTAGAATCCTATGCTTAATGTTGGTGAAAGAAGTGAAATAATTCTTCTGATTCTTTCATGCACAGGTAATTTTTTCCCCTTAGGACAGCTTGATGTTAAGTCTACTGTTTAAATAATATAAAGGCCAATCCCAAACAGGCATACACAGAATCCTATTTAGACTATTCAATGGGGTTTACTTGCAGGAAAGTGTTCATAGGATTGCACTGACAGAAACGTAGCTCTCTGGGTGCGTTCAGACGGGGCGTTTCAGCCGGCATAAACTGTACCGGTTGGAACCGGTGCAGTTTATGCTGGCTGAAACGCGATCACACTTACCTCCCTCACAGCGAAGCCCATCGCTGTATGCCCGTTCACACGCAGCGGGCGTCAGCGTTTTTTTTTTTAAAAAATCTCAGTTTGAACATGCGCATACGCAGCCATCCACAGAATGGTGAGAGGGACGGCCGGAGGCAGCTGGGACTCTGTCCGAGGGGTCCTAAAGCCCGTTCTCTCCCTTTTTTCTTCCAATGCAACCACTCGCCTGGATACAGGGTTTTCAACAGAGGGCCAGTTTTCCCCCCCACCCCAAATCTTTCCCCCCCTCTCCTCTCCCAAAAAACGCAGACATATGCAACTCGATCCAAGTTTTTAAAGGTGTCTTGCGGTCCTCTACGGGCGTTGCTCTGACTCCCCCCCCTCGCTACATGTTTGAGAGCTCCTGGCGTCTGTTCCTGAAAACCAAGAGAGGGAGAACAAAATTGCAGCTTGAGTTGAAAGGGGGGAAATAATAAAAAAACCTGGAACCCCATAAAAATTCACACACAACAGGTTTGTTTTTTGGGAGGGGAAACCTGTGCAGGAAAGAAAATAAAGTCCAGTTTCCCATCTTTCTATTCCCCCACCCCCCCTTTTTTTACAAACTTCCTTGGAACTGCAAAGAGGGGCCCACATCAGGAGCTGTGGAAAAGGCCAAAAAAAGAAAGAGAGACAGAAAGACGATTTGGAATGACGGTTCCCCATGGAAGACCCTTCTCCCCCACCCCCTTTCCCTCATTTGATGATTTAAAAAATATATGCATGCAGTTGCAATTTGACGCTGAATCAAACCCGCTCCCACCTCTTCTCAGTGCGAATTTGCAAACGGGGAAAAGTGGAGGGGGAAAAGCAGGCTCTTTTATTATCCCCCCACCCCACCCGTGGACTCCACAAAACCCTGGCGGCTGGTCTCCTTTAAGGCTCTTCTTTCTCTCCCCCGCCTTTCCTTCAATGGCTCGTGGAGACTGCCTGCGACTCGGGAAACTGACACATTGTTGCCACTCCTCCGGTCACCCTAAAGTAGCTGCCACTCTTCCCTCTCTCTGCCCCCTGAGGACCTTTTCTTTTTTAAAAAAACAAACGCCGGGGCGAAGCTTCGCCCAAGCGCATATCGCCTACTTTAAAAAACAAATGGCGGGGGGAAAGCGGAAGCCTCAGGCTTCCGAACGGAAGTTGTTTCTCGACGGTGGAGAGCGATCAGACGGCGGGTACAGCGATTACAATTGTTGTACTCAGGATACCACCACTTGGGGACCTAGTGGCAGAGTACAATGGTTTAAAGGGCTTTGCAACGGTTAGGGACAGAAGGCAGATGTTCTATGTGTGAACGCCGGTAAGTACACCGATTGCAACCGGCACCTATACCGTTGCAAACGCTGCGTCCGAATGCACCCTCTGTGTTAAAAGAATATTGCAAAATAATATGCATACCTGTGTTGATGCTTTTTGCCTGTCTTATATTTAGGTATTTATATAGAAATCCCTATTTGTCTCTCATAGTTTCATCTTGCCTTTCTTAAAGTATGCTCACTGCAGTATACATGGTATCTCATATTCCTAAATATTTGAAACGGTCCACCTGCTCCACAGGTTGATCTGCTACTGCCCATTTGTAATTTTTTATCCTTCATTTTTTCCTGAAGAGAAGAACCTTTGACTTCGTAATGTATCTCCACTTTATCCTCAGGACAATGCTGCTAGGTAGGCTAAGCTGAGAAAGAGAAAATGGACCAAGCACATCTGGTGAGTTTCACGCCTTGATGTGATTGAACTCAGATCTCACTATTCCAAGTCTAACCACTATACCAGGGGAGTTGAGCTGGGGGCATTTAAATTTCTCAGGGCCTAATTTGATTAAAGTTGCTTCAGGAGCTATCTTGGCTCACTCAAACTTTTGTGTCAATGCAGATTTGGCTCACAATAGCCCAATCAAGGTATTTTCCCCACTTTTTCCCAACAAAGTTTGACAGCAGTTCACTTTACACCAGCCAGTGCGATTCAAACTTTTTATCTTGGGCCAAGCATATTCCTGGGAAAGTGGGTTCCCATGTCCAGCTATGGGACTTTTCCCCATAAAGAGATCATCCCAGGTCAGTGAAACATGTGCCAGATTTGCCCACTATCTGACCAGCCTTGCAACTGACTGCTCCCCTCACTCTGCTCCTTGGACCTCTCCAGACCACAAGCCCAGGATTTCAGGTTGTATGTCCCTTACCCCAAACTTCCCAGTTTTCTCCCTTTCCTCTTGCTGGTGTGTGTGTGTATGACTTCTTAGGGAATTACTTCTCAAATGCTCAGTGTAGGTTCTTCACATTTTTATTTTGTATAAATAAAATTGTCTGTGTTTAAAATCAATCACTTTCTTCCTAATTTTATTTCAGGTAACAGTTTACTGGTTGGAGGAATGTGGACAGTTTAATGGTGGAAATACGATCACTCTCACACACTTTCTTCCTAATTTTATTTTGTGGTATCCCCACTGAGATCCACCCTGGTTTACACAGATTTAAAAGGTCCTCTATTATTCCTTTCTGGAACCTTTTTTAAAGCTAATTTTCCCTTCTCTGGGTCCAGTTTGGGTAACAAGGATGGTGAATGAGGACCATGTGTGGTGACTAAGGTGCTGAGGGAAGTGAGGGTTGCTGAAGGGGGACACATGATCCTTCAGGACTTTGTGCAAGAACAGATGGCAGACCTGGCATGCGTAACCGAGATTTGGGTGTGGGATGGGGAGACAGAAGCTCTCTCCCAGCTTGCCCCTCCCGGGTTCTCAGTCCTTCACCAATCACTGACTTGGGGGCGGGGGGGAGGAGTGGCTATATTCATCCGGGAGGTTTACTCCTTCAGGGCGCTCCCGTCGCCTAAGATCACAGGCATTGAGTGTGCCGGCCTAGTGTGGGAGGCTGGGGATAGTGTGGTGATTTGGCTGGTGTACTGACCGCCTAACGCCCCGGCCAATAGCCTACTGTCCCTGATGGAGGCCGTATCAGGCTGGGCATTGGAGCACCCCAGACTTATAGTCCTGGGTGATTTCAATGTCCATCCCGATGACGCGACCTCCAGTCAGGCAGCGGACCTGGTGTCATCCATGGCGGCACTAGGACTCTCCCAATATGTAATAATCCCCACTCACCGGGCTGGGCACACACTCTATTTGATTTTTGTGGTGGGGGTAGGAGTAGACCGAGTTACTGCTTTGGCAGTCCCATGGTCAGACCACCATGCCCTGAGGGCCCGCCCAAATGTGCCACCCTGACCCTGTTTAGGTGGCAAGCACATTTTTGGTCACCCGCAGAGCCAGATAGACCCAATGCGGCTTCAGACAGCTCTACGGGATCCAATGCCCCCTGGCGGCTTGTTGGATGAGCTTGTGCAGGACTAGAATAGGCAGCTCTCTGCAGCCATTGACGAGATCACTCCCCGGCTCCCTCTGCACCCTCATTCCAAACTCACTCCTTGGTTCACCCAGGCGCTGCAGCTTATGAAGCGGGAGCTGAGACAGCTAGAGAGATGGCGGCATTGCGCTCATGACGAAGCTACAAGAGCATCTTATAGGATGTTTATGAGATCCTACGAGATGGCAGTCAAAGCTGCAAAGAGAGATTTCTATGCGGCAGCGATTGCATCTGTGAGCTCATGTCCAGCGCAATTGTTTAAAATGATTCAGTCCATAACAACTCTGCCGCAGGGCAGACTAAACACTAGGGAATTGGATATTGGCTGCGAAGCATTTGTGAGCTATTTTGCGCATAAAGTCTTGTCACTCCACTGTGACCTCTCTGCCACAGTTGGAACAGTGAGCGAGCTTGAGGCCCCAAGCACGTCTTCAGCTTTGGTATTAGATCATTTCAGCCCACTCAGCCTGGAGGAAGTTGACAGATTGCTCTTGACTGTATACCCAACCACATGCAGCCTTGATCCGTGCTCTTCCTGGCTCATTAAAGTGGGCCATGAGGGGTTCTGAGGTGCCCTGAGGGAAATTATCAATAAGTTCCTCTTAGAGGGACTGTTCTCGGGGGCACTCAAGGAAGTGATGGTCCACCCACTCTTAAAGAAACCATCTCTGGACCCGGCCGAATTGGCTAATCACCGGCTGGTCTCCAATTTGCCCTATTTGGGCATATTAATTGAGAGGGTAGTGGCGATACAGTTACAGGGCTTTATGGAGGACACTTCCATGCTCAACCCCTTCCAATCCAACTTTCACCCAGGACACAGGATGGAGACAGCTCTGGTCACCCTGACTGATGATCTCCAGAGGCATCTGGATCAGGGCGGTGTGGCAGTGCTGTTGTTCTTGGACCTGTCAGCTGCGTTTGACACGGTCGACCACCAGTTGCTGCTCCGCCGCCTCACCAACAAGGGAATACAGGGGCTTGCCTTACAGTGGCTTACTTCTTTTCTCCAAGGTCAGGGACAAAGGGTGGCAATCGGGGAGCAACAGTCCAGGAGACACCAGCTGGAGTGCAGAGTGCCTCAAGGGGCAGTGCTTTCCCCAATGCTATTTAACATCTATATGTGCCTCCTTGCCCAGATAGCCCAGAGTTATGGGCTGGGGTGCCATCAGTATGCTGATATCACCCAGCTCTATCTGATGCTGGGCAGCCGGTTGAACTCCAGTCTTGGAGATCTGGACCATGCGTTACAGGCCGTGGCTGGTTGGCTTAGGTTGAGTCAGCTGAAATGGAACCCGGCGAAGACGGAGGTCCTCTGCGTGGGCTGGGGCAGTACGCGGGTGGGGACTCCACTCCCGGCCTTCGGTGGGGCATCATTGGAGCTTGGGTGTGCTCCTGGACCCCTCCTTAACAATGGAGGCCCAGGTAGCAGCCACTGCCAAGTCGACCTTTTACCATCTTCGGCTGATTAGGCAGTTGGTTCCCTTCCTTGACCGCAACGACCTTGCCACAGTGATCCATGCGATGGTCACCTCAAGACTAGACTACTGCAATGCTCTCTACATGGGGCTGCCCTTGTTGCAAATTTGGAGGCTGCAGCTAGTGCAGAATGCCACAGCTAGGCTGTTGATGGGCTTACCTAGATGGGAGCACATCCAGCTTGCATTGTAGGCCCTGCACTTGCTGCCAATAGCATACCGAATCTGTTTCAAGGTGCTGGTGCTTACCTTTAAAGCCCTACATGGCCAGGGTCTGACATACCTGAGGGACTGCCTTTCCCCACATATACCCCAGAGAGCACTGAGGTCAGGGTCACAGAATTGTTTGACCCTGCCGGGCCCCAAAGAGGTCAGGCTTGCTGTGACGAGGGCCAGGGCTTTCTCAGTGGTGGCTCCTTACTGGTGGAATGAGTTCCTGGAGGAGATCAGAGCCCTGCGGGACCTTGTGCAGTTCTGCAGGGCCTGCAAGACAGAGCTTTTCCACCAGGCTTTCAATTAAAAGCCGCCGTCACCATTACCCTCAGTTTTAACATCTGGCCTGTTACATCGAGCGTCTCAGAATGACACTGAGCTGGAATCTAGTTGTCAGAGACATCTTAATACACCATCAAAAGCAACAAACTGTAGAACTGAATAGCACCTTATGTTTTTATGTTTTAATCTATTATGAAATGATGTATATTGTTTTATCGGTTTTATTGGCAATTGGGCCACTACTGTAAGCCGCCCTGAGCCTGTTTGCGGGAAGGGTTGGGTATAAATTAATTTTTAAAATAAATAAATAAATAAATAAATAATGTTATAGGTGTCTGGAGCTGCGGTGGCTCAAGTGGTTAAGACGCTGAACTGCAGGCTGTGGAAGGTCAGTACTTCAGCAGGTCGAGACCCGGGTGCTGCATGATGGAATGAGCTCCCATCTCTAGTTCCAGCTCCTGCCAATCTAGCAGTTTGAAAGAAAGAAATTGCAAGTAGTTAAATAGGTACCACTTCGGTGGGAAGGTAACAGCATTCCGTGCGCCTTGGTGTTTAGTCATGCCGGCCACATGACCACCGAAACATCTTCAGACAGCCCTGGCTCTTCGGCTTTGAAACGGAGATGAGCACTGCAACCCTAGAGTCGGATTGGACTGGCTTTCGAGCAAGGGAACCTTTACCTTTACCTTTAAGCCAATGCTAGAAGTCTCCACTCCTGCCAACCTAGCAGTTCGAAAGCAAGAAATTGCAAGTAGATAAATAGGTACCACTTCTGTGGGAAGGTAACAGCGTTCCATGCGCCTTGGTGTTTAGTCATGCCGGCCGCATGACCACGGAAACGTCTTCGGACAGCGCTGGCTCTTTGGCTTTGAAACGGAGATGAGCACCGCAACCCTAGAGTCGGATTCAACTGGCTTTCGAGCAAGGGAACCTTTACCTTTACCTTTAGAAGTCTCCAAGCCAAGACAGGGGAGCTGGAATGCTTGGTGTTCAATGACAATTTAGATATAGTAGGTATCTCAGGAACATGGTGGAATGGGGAAAGTCTATGGTATACAGTCATCCCTAGTATAAACTCCATAGGCAGGACAGGAAGGGATGGGTTGTATTGCACATGAAAGAGGGCATAGAATCAAATAAGTTAGAAAACATCAGGGGAATCATAAGTAATCTGGGTGGAAATACAGAGCTCTAAGGGTGAAAAGTGAGGATGTACTATGGCCTATCTGATCAAACCCTTGAGGCTGATCTTGAGGTGAAGAAGGAAATAAGGGAGGTAACTAAAGTGGATAATGTTATTATACTGGGAGACTTCAACGACCCTCACATTGACTGGGTAAACATGTGCTTGAGTCATGCTGTAGAAAGGAGATTCCTAGACAACATAAATGACTGTGCACTGGATCAGTTGGTTACAGAACTGACCAGAGGGGTAGTGATCTTGAACTTGGTTCTGAGTGGATCTCAAGACCTGGTAAGAGATGTAGAGGTTGTTACATCAATTGGGAACAGTGATGTAGAGGTTGTTACATCATTTGGGAACAGTGACCACAATCCTGTTCAAAACTGTAATATTTGATTTCAAAAGGGGGAACTTTACAAAAATGAGGAGAATAGCTCAAAGGAAGCTGAAAGGGAAACACAAGAGTGTCAGATCCCCAGAGGATGTTTGGAAGATGTTTAAAACCACACTAATTGAAGCCCAGATAGAATGTATTCCATAGATTAGGAAAGGCACTGCCAAGTCTAAAAGAAGGCCTGCATTTGTTGTTATTGTTGTTCAGTCGCACAGTCGAGTCTGACTCTTCATGACCCCATGGACCACATCATGCCAGTTTGGTGTAGTGGTTAAGTGTGTGAACTCTAATCCGGGAGAACCAGGTTTGATTCCCCACTCCTCCACTTGCAGCTGCTGGATGACCTTGGACAAGCCATAGTTCTGTCAGAGCTGTTCCCTCAAAGACAGTTCTCTCAGAGCTCTCTCAGCCCTGCCTACCTCACAGGGTGTCTGTCATGGGGAGAGGAAGGGAAATGACTTTGTAAGCCACTCTGAGGCTCTGAGTGAAAGGCGGGGTATAAATCTAATCTCCTCCTCCTCCTTCTCTTCCTGTCTTCCGCTGTCCTCTGGAGTTTGTTTAATCTCAAATTAATTGCACTGATAACACTGTCTAACCATCTCATCCTTTGTGATCCTCTTCTTCTTTTACCTTCAATCATTTCCAGCATCAGGGTCTTCTCCAGTGAATGCTCCCTTCTCATTTGGTGGTCAAAGTATTTGAGCTTCAGCTTCAGTTTCTGACCTTCCAGGGAATAGTCAGGGTCAATTTCTTTTAGGATTGACTGATTTGATCTCTTTGCAGTCCAAGGGACTCTCAAGAGTCTTCTCCAGCACCATAATTCGAAAGCATCTATTCTTTGGCGCTCGGCCTTTCTTATGGTCCAACTCTCACAGCCATACTGTGACTCTTATACAGGTTTCTCAGGAGACATGTGAGGTGGTCTGGTACTCCCATCTCTTTAAGGAGTTGCCACAGTTTGTTGTGATCCACACAATCAAAGGCTTTAGCGTAGTCAATGAAGCAGAATTAAATGTTTCTCTGGTACTCCCTTGCTTCTGGTACTCCAGCGAATGTTGGCAATTTGATCTGTAGTTCCTCTACCTGTTCAAAACCCAGCTTGTATTTATTTATTTATACTTATATTTATATCCCGCCTACCCTGTCAACAGGCTCTGGACAGCTTACAAAAGACGGCTGAATTAGCATAAAACCATAAAAAATAAAAACACTATAAAATATTTTTAACATTACAACAATACATTAAGGTGCTCGCAGTATTAAGATAAATGGCGTAAATTTTCATTCCGGCAACCTTCTGATCTTACAGCCAGTTCTATAGTCCAGATATTAATGGCATAGTCCATAGTGGCCAGTTCCATATTCCTGATGTTCAATGGAATAGTTGATGGTAACGGTGGTGGCGGCGGCTCCTATTTGAAAGCTTGGCTGAAGAGCTCCGTTTTGCAGGCCCTGCAGAACTGTACAAGGTCCCGCAAGGCCCTGATCTGCTCCGGGAGCTCATTCCACCAGTAAGGAGCCACCATCGAAAATGCCCTGGCTCTGGTGATGGCGAGCCTCGCATCCTTGGGGCCTGGAATAGTTAAACGCTGTTGTGCCCTGGCGTATAAATGGGGAAAGGTGGTCCCTCAGGTAAGCCGGACCCTGGCCGTGTAGGGCTTTAAAGGTAAGTACCAGCACCTTGAAGCGAATTCGGTATGCTATTGGCAATCAGTGCAGTAGCCTAAGCACAGGCTGGATGTGCTCCTGGTGCGGGAGATCCATCAATAGCCTGGCTGTGGCATTCTGCACCAGTTGCAGCTTCCAGCTTTGGAACAAGGGCAGCCCCATGTAGAGAGCATTACAGTAGTCCAATCTCGAGGTGACCGTCACATGGATCACTGTAGCCAGGTCACAGCGGTCAAGGAAGGGAACCAACTGCCGAACCAGCCGAAGATGATAAAAGGCCGATTTTGCAGTGGCTGCTACCTGTGCCTCCATTGTCAAGGTGGAATCCAGGAGCACTCCCAGACACAGCCAAATCAGTAGAAGGGAGTATGAACGCTATGTAGCCCTAAACTGCTCTAAAAAATAAAACTTTATTAACAATATCTAAAAGTCAAAGCAAGAATGACAATAAATTTTACAATCAACATTCCAACATAAACATACAACAAAGAGTCGTGGATGAAACCTGGCTCATCAACTGCATGCAAAAAGAGCCATGTAGTATAAATCAATGCACAAACAGTTGCAAGGATGATGTAAACATCTCCACAGCCATCGATGAGATCGCTCCCAGGCGCTCTCTCCACACTCATTCTAGGCGAGCGCCCTGGTACATGCAGGAGCTGCGGCAGCTGAAGCGAGATGGCTAGAGAGACGGTGGTGCCGGGTTCGCGATGAAGCATCAAGAGCATCTTATAGGACATTTATGAGACCCTATGATATGGCAGTCAAGGCTGCTAAGAGAGATTTCTATGCGACCATGATTGCATCTGCGAGCTCACGCCCAGCCCAATTGTTTAGTATGATTCGGTCTTTGACAGCTCTGCCACAGGGCAAGCAAAATGTTAGGGAATTGGATATTGGCTGTGAGGCATTTGCCAGCTATTTCACATATAAAGTCCTGGTGCTCCGCCAAGATTTCCCCACCACAATTGAAACATTGAGTGAACTTGAGGCCCCTTGCACATCTTCAGTTCCGGGTTTAGAGCATTTTAACCTACTCAGCCTGGAGGGAGTTGACAGATTGCTCATATCTGTACATCCAACCACGTGCAACCTTGATCCATGCCCCTCCTGGCTCTCAGAGGGATGGTTCCCGGAGTACTTAAGGAAGTGATGGTCCACCCTCTCTTGGAAAAAACATCTCTGGACCCGGCCGAATTGGCCAACTATCAGCCGGTGTCCAATTTGCCCTATTTGGGCAAACTTATTGAGAGGGCGGTGGCGCTACAGGGCTTTCTGGATGATGCTTCTGTCCTAGATCCTTTCCAGTCCATCTTCCGCCCAGGTCATGCGACGGAAACTGTGCTGGTCGCCCTGACTGACGACCTCCGAAGGCATCTGGATCGAGGTGGTGTGGCGGCACTGTTGTTGTTAGATCTGTCGGCCACATTTGACATGGCCGACCACCCGGTGCTGGCCCACCACCTTGCCAACATGGGGATTCAGGGGCTTGCCCTTCAGTGGTTTGTCTCTTTTCTCCAAGGTCAGGGACAAAGGGTGGTGATAGGGGATCAGTGGTCCCGGAGGCATCCTCTTGGGAGACCCAGCTGAGCTCTGAGCAGGAGCAGGAGAGAGAGCTGCTTGAGGGTGAGTGGTTTTTGTTTTACTTGCTTTCAGCTGAGAGGATTCAGCTGAGGATATTGTGTGGGAAAACTGTGTTTAGCAGTGTGTGGAAGCGCCTAGAGTTGTTGCAAAGTCCTGGCTGATTGAGAGAGGAAGGGGCATTGTTTGACTGGGATTGACTGTAATTCAGTATTTAAGAAAGCACCTTGCCAGAGGCATGAGCCTCTGACACGAGCCGAAGGGCGAGCTAAAGGGCTCTTTGCCTGTGGCTCTTAGACTAGGGACTCTGTAAGAAGCCCCAAAAGAGCCAGAAAGACAAGGCCCTAGGCTCTTTGTCTTTCCCGTAAAGTAATTTGACTTCGATAAGAAAAACACATAAATACCAAGGTTTTAAAAGGGGGATTATATTTACTTATTTTAAAAGACTTATGAAGCCAGAATGCCAGCAGGGGGTTGGGGGCTATCCAGTGTTTTGCACGGAGTGTCACATGTATGACTATCTGCCCCCTGGACAAAAGTCTTGGGTGTGTGCTCGGTACAAGGAGCTTCTGGCTCTCAGGGAACATGTGTGCTCCCTTGAGGCCAAGGTGGCTGACCTGGAGAAGCAGAGACAGTCAGCTAGGCGCACAGAAAAGACTCTCGGGGACTTGTTAGCTACGTCCCACTCTGGATCTGGCAGCCCCGCTGCTGTCAGGGAGCATGAGGGTCTAGGGGAAACAGGGCACCATGCTGAGGATAAGGGGAATGTGCCCTCAGAAGGGACCTCTTCCCCAGCTGGTGAGCGGCTCTCCTTTTGCACCAAGGAACCATCCCTGAGCAGGGTGGGAGGGGGGCTCTTGGTAGTGGGTGATTCGATCCTTAGGCAGGTAGACAGCTGGGTGGCGAACCCGCGTACTGACCGTATGGTGACTTGCCTGCCTGGTGCAAAGGTAGCGGACATTACGCGTGTTTTAGATAGGCTGGTAGATAGTGCTGGGGAGGAGCCAGTGGTCGTGGTGCATGTCGGCACCAACGATGTGGGGAAATGCAGTCGTGAGGTCCTGGAGGAGAAATTTAGGCTGCTGGGCAGGAAACTTAGGTCCAGGACCTCCAAGGTAGCCTTCTCAGAAGTGTTACCTGTTCCACGCGCAGGGCCGGAGAGACAGGCAGAGATCAGGAGTCTCAATGCGTGGATGAGACGATGGTGTAGGGGGGAAGGGTTCAGGTTTGTTAGGCACTGGGATACTTTTTGGAACAAGAGGGAGCTGTACAGGCGAGACGGTCTCCACTTGTCCCGAGAAGGAACCAGGCTGCTGGCACTTAAAATCAAAAAGGTGGCAGAGCAGCTTTTAAACTGAATATTGGGGGAAAGCCGACAGGAGATGAAAAGTCTCTGGTTCGGGTTGGCTCATCTCAGAGAGATGAGGGGGTACCTGTTGCTTTTCTACAGGGAGGTGGATTGAAATTGTCCACAGAGGCCATGGCTGGTGACATGGACTGCCGGACAACGACTCGAGATAGCAAGAGGAAGGATGCAGGCTTAACTTGTAAGGGAAATTACAGCTGTTTCTATACAAATGCTAGAAGTGTCCGAGGTAAAATCGGGGAGTTGGAGTGCTTGGTGTCGGAGGGAAAAATAGACATTGTGGGTATTTCTGAAACTTGGTGGGATGAGGAAAATCAGTGGGACACAGTGATTCCCGGTTATATATTATATCGGAAGGATAGGGGGGGAAGGGTTGGAGGTGGGGTAGCTCTGTATGTCAGAGAGGGTATAAAGTCTAGAAAGATTGAGAGGCTAAGTGAATTGGATTCGCTTCTGGAAGTTCTATGGGTTGAAATAGGGGGGCCAAAAGGAAACTTAACACTGGGAGTTTGTTATCGCCCACCAGATCAAAAGATAGAGGAGGATTATAAAATGATGAATGCCTTAAAGATAGCAACTAGACAAAAACACTGTGTAATAATAGGTGATTTTAACTACCCACACATTGATTGGGTCAATATGTGTTCTAGCCGGGAAAAAGAGATTGAGTTTCTAGACACTCTAAATGACTGTGCTATGGAGCAGATGGTCACGGAACCTACCAGGGGAGAGGCGATCCTTGATTTGGTCCTAAGTAACACTCAAGACCTGGTGAGAGATGTAAAAGTGATTGCACCGCTTGGAAACAGTGATCATAATGTTGTTGAGTTCATCATTTGTACAAATAGAGAATTGGCCAAAAAGACTCACACAACCATTTTTAACTTTAAAAGGGGTAATTTCTCTGATATGAGGGGACACGTGGGGAGGAAACTGAAAGGAAAAGTAGAAAGGGTCAAAACAATTGGGGAAGCTTGGGATCTATTTAAAACTACGATCCTAGAAGCTCAAAAAATATATATTCCGCAGGTTAGGAAAGGCACAAACAGGTATAGGAAAAAGCCTGCATGGTTAACAAACAGAGTAATGGAGGCTGTAAAAAGTAAAAAGAATTCCTTTAAGCAGTGGAAAGCTAGTCACAGTGAGGCTGATAAAACGGAACACAGGCTATGGCAAATAAAATGCAAGTCTGAGGTCAGGCAGGCAAAAAGGGAATATGAGGAGCATATAGCAAAAAACGTAAAAACCAACAATAAAACTTTCTTCAAATACATTAGAAACAGGAAACCAGCCAGGGAGGCAGTGGGGCCCTTGGACGACCAAGGGGTAAAAGGAGTATTGAAGGATGATAGGGAAATGGCTGAGAAGCTAAATGCATTTTTTGCCTCCGTCTTCACTGTGGAAGATGAGAAGTGCTTGCCCACTCCAGAACCACTGATTTCAGGAGGGGTGTTGAAAGACCTGAGTCAGATTGAGGTGACGAGAGAGGAGGTCCTAAAACTGATAGACAACTTAAAAACTGAAAAATCACCAGGCCCAGATGGCATACATCCGAGAGTTCTGAAAGAACTCAAATGTGAACTTGTAGATCTCCTGACAAAGATATGTAATCTTTCCTTAAAATCTGCCTCCATTCCTGAGGATTGGAAGGTAGCTAATGTCACTCCCATCTTTAAAAAGGGTTCCAGAGGAGATCCGGGAAATTACAGGCCAGTCAGTCTGACGTCGATACCGGGTAAATTGGTGGAAACCATTATTAAGGAAAGAATTAGTAGGCACATAGATGAACAAAACCTATTGAGGCAGACTCAGCACGGTTTCTGTAAGGGAAGATCTTGTCTCACTAACCTGTTAGTGTTCTTTGAGGGGGTGAACAAACATGTGGACAAGGGGGATCCAATAGATATTATTTACCTTGACTTCCAGAAAGCTTTTGATAAAGTTCCTCATCAAAGGCTCCTAAGTAAGCTCAAAAATCATGGGATAGAAGGACAAGTCCTTTTATGGATCAAAAACTGGCTAGTTCATAGAAAACAGAGAGTGAGTGTAGGTGGGCAATTTTCTCAGTGGAGGGTGGTAAGCAGTGGGGTACCGCAGGGATCAGTACTTGGTCCACTGCTTTTTAACTTGTTCATTAATGATTTGGAGATGGGAGTAAGCAGTGAAGTGGCTAAATTTGCGGATGATACAAAGTTGTTCAGGGTGGTGAAAACCAGTGAGGATTGTGAGGCACTCCAAGGGGATCTGTCAAGGATGGGCGAGTGGGCGTCAACATGGCAAATGGGGTTCAATGTGGCCAAGTGCAAGGTGATGCACATTGGAGCCAAAAATCCTAAATATAAATACACATTGATGGGGTCTGAACTGGCAGAGACTGAGCAAGAGAGAGATCTTGGAGTTGTAGTGGATAACTCACTGAAAATGTCGAGACAGTGTGTGACTGCAATAAAGAAGGCCAATGCTATGCTGGGGATTATTAGGAAGGGTATTGAAAACAGATCAGCCAATATAATAATGCCCCTATATAAATCAATGGTGAGACCTCATTTGGAATACTGTGTGCAGTTCTGGGCACCACACCTTAAAAAGGATATTATAGCTTTGGAAAAAGTGCAGAAAAGGGCAACTCGAATGATAAAAGGGTTGGAACACTTTCCCTATGAGGAAAGGTTAAAGCGCTTAGGGCTCTTTAGCTTGGAGAAAAGACGACTGAGGGGTGACATGATCGAGGTTTATAAGATTATGCATGGGAAAGAGCAGGTAAAGAAAGAGGTACTTTTCTCCCTTTCTCACAATACAAGAACTCGTGGGCACTCCATGAAACTGCAGAGCGGTCGGGTTAGAACGGATAAAAGGAAGTACTTCTTCACCCAAAGAGTGATTAACACATGGAATTCACTGCCACAGGAAGTGGTGGGTGCTACAAGCATGGACGGCTTCAAAAGGGAATTAGATAAGCATATGGAGCAGAGGTCCATCAGTGGCTATTAGCCACAAGGTATAGCTAGGGGCTCTGGGGCAAGTGATGCTCTGTCTTCTTGGTGCTTGGGGGGGGGGTCAACAGTGGGAGGGCTTCTAATGTCCTGGCCCCACTGCTGGACCTCCTGATGGCACTGGTATTTCTGGCCACTGTGTGACACAGAGTGTTGGACTGGATGGGCCTTTGGCCTGATCCAACATTGGCGTCTCTTATGTTCTTATGTTCTTAAATGTAGGAGCAGGACCAGGGTACTTTAATCCATCAGGGA
>NW_015170946.1:157540-167430 GCF_001447785.1 Gekko japonicus
CCGACGTGGGGATTCAGGGGCTTGCCCTTCAATGGTTTGCCTCTTTTCTCCAAGGTCGGGGACAAAGGGTGGCGATAGGGGACCAGTGGTCCCGGAGACATCCCCTTGAATGTGCGGTGCTGTCCTTGATGTTGTTTAACATCTACATGCGCCCCCTTGACCAGATTGCCCAGAGTTGTGAGCTTGGGTGTCACCAATATACAGATGACACCCAGCTCTATCTGATGTTGGGCGGCCAGTCGAACTCCGACCCAGACGACCTCTATCAGGCCTTGCAAGCTGTGGCTGGTTGGCTCAGGCTGAGTTGGCTGAAACTAAACCCGGCAAAGACGAAGGTCCTGAGCCTGAGTCGGGTCAGTTCGGGGTTGGGGCTTCCCCTCCCAACCTTCGATGGGGCTCCTTTGGTGCCAGCATTGGAGGTTAGGAGTTTGGGTGTGCTCCTGGACTCCTCTCCAATGATGGAGGCCCAGGTGGCAGCCACTGCCATGTTGACCTTTTACCATCTTCGGCTGGCTCGGCAGTTGGTTCCCTTCCTTGACCGCGATGACCTGGCTACAGTGATCCATGCGATGGTCACCTCGAGGCTAGACTACTGTAACACTCTCTACATGGGGCTGCCTTTGTCGCAAATCCATAAGCTGCAGCTATTGTAGAATGCTGCGGCCAGGCTGTTGATGGGTCTTTCTAGGTGGGGCCATATCAAGCCTGCGCTGAAAGCGCTGTACTGGCTGCCAATAGCATACCGGGTTCACTTCAAAGTGCTGGTTCTTACCTTTAAAGCCCTATATGGCCAGGGCCTGGCATACCGGAGGGACTGCCTTTCCCCATATGTTCCCCCAAGGGCACTACGGTCAGGGACTCAACATCTCCTGGTAACCCCAGGTCCCAAACATACCAAACTTGCTGCAACCAGGGCCAGGGCCTTTTCGGTGGCAGTTCCTACCTGGTGGAATGAGCTCCCGGAGGAGATTTCGGGCCCTGCAGGACCTTGCGCAGTTCCTTAGGGCCTGTAAGACAGAGCTCTTCCACCAGGCTTTTCAGTAGGAGCCACTGCCACCATTGTACCATTACCGCACCACCACCACCAATTGGAGTGGGTACCATCGGAGAGTGTGATGGCCCTGAGATGAAGAATGGATGGCAGTGCTGTCTAGAACTTACTTTGTTGTTCTGGGACCATCTTTACCAGAACCCCATCTTGTTATTAAGGACTTTTGTGACAACTAGAGCACTCGCACTTTATTGTATAAATGATTGTTTTATTCTGTTTTTAGCTGTTTAATCTTGGCATACGTGCCTCATTTGTCAGCTGCCCTGAGCCCATTCCGTGGAGGGCGGGTTAGAAATCTAATAATAAATATTTCCAGAAATGGACAAATTGATGAGAAAGCTTAATAACAAACCTGCAGAAGAATTTCTTGAGGACTGCAAAGACTTTAAGGAGTATCTGGAAAAAAACTGGGATCTAAGTAATAATTTGCTTTGCTTTGAGAATTATTGAGAGAGTAAGAAAATTTAAATGTGTAACAATTAGAAAGTACGTTACCGGTAGAACTTTATATATTGGGAAGAAGAAGTAAGGGGTAGTTAAGTAGGAGTAGGAGGTTGGAGCACTGTGGGAAGCCAAAGAGGGGAGGGGGAAAGGAGGAAATGGATATAAAATGAGTAAAAATTTGTATGTTGTGTGATCATGAAATACATCCTAATAAAAATTGTTTACCAAAAAAAAAGCACAAACTGTGAGCCAGGCGAGTCTCTAGTGGAAATGCTTCATGCGTAACCACGAGAAGTTGCATTATGGCTGAACCAGCCCCTCGGCAGAGACCTGTGTCTGCTCAGGCTGGCAGTGGCTCTCCAGGGTCTAAGGCAGAGGCCCGACTAACAATGTTTCATAGGGGATATAGGGAAGACAACATATAATTCATTAAATTGCACACGCCATAACTGCACGGTGGAAATGTCTCTGGCTTGGCTCAGTCATGTCCCAAATGGCTGCGTTGACTGGCTTGATGACGTTGGGGCTTCAGGACCCGTATGTCATGTCGCCACACTGCCACCGCCTGGCCGGAGAGTCCCACTGCAGGGATTTTTCGTAGCCGAGTAGATTCTTCCGCCTTCCGGATGCTGGACCAGGACATCCCCAACCGACAGCTAACACCTCCCCAGAGGGGAGTTGGTGTGCCCACCCTCTCTAAGGAGTGGTTCCCATTTTATCTACTTGCCGAGGCTTTCGAATCGCTGGTTGCTCACACCAGCGCGGGGCTTGAACTGACACAGTTCGGATGTTAAGACAGGAATCCATAATGCACATCTGTCATCATATAATCAGACAAGGATTCCGGATATGACCTTGTTTCGAGATCTTTATCAGTCATGTCTGTTGTATCAGTCAATATACCATTTCACAAAAAGGACAATTTCACATGATATCATGGACCCCTCAAGGGTTCATAGTCTGGTGTATGACAATCCATGTAAATGGCCTCCCAACTACATAATATTAACAAAGGTAATAACTCCTGCCTTACCTTTTTACTGACAAAAGCAAGCTTGGTTGCCTAGCAACAGCCACTGAGGGGAAAGTTAGCCCCACAGTAGGAAGATTAGAGAATGTTTTTAAGGCCAGTAGTTCACCTCAGTAGCCAGCCAGCCATGGAGGAACCAAGCAGGAGAAGTATCTTCATCAGGAGAGACAGCCATTTTGGCAGTTTATTCTGACAGAAAAGACTTGCCATGCTGGTAGTGGCGGGGAGAGAGAAGCAGACCCAGCCCCCACCACGAGTGGTGGTTGATGGGCCAATGGCTGATGGAGCACACAGCACAGCAATGGGAGAGCTGGAATGTGCCAATACATTAGGGATTTTATATATAAGATTCTGATATCCTTGTATTGCCCTTTTTCCAGTAAATCATTTCTCACACCTTGAAACAACAGTAGTATTTCATTGCAGTAGGATAATGGAGAAGCCAGTGAAAGTGATGTCTTTACTATGATGGTTTCATTCCATCTTTTTAACCATTCTGTGCACCAAGTGGGTCATAAAGAACATGAAAATTAAGATATTTGAGATTTGTTGAGTCCAAGAAGAATTGGAGACAGCCATGTAATTTATACGTTTTAAATATCCATTAGGCCCCAGCTAGCGTAAAGATACCCTTCAGTGATAGTAGGACTGGCCCTGTCAGCCAATGCTGAGTGAAATCCCATGCAGTCATGAGATGTCCTGATGCATCCAATTCTTTCAGCATTACAAACAATGGACTTGTTAGGAACACCTTCTCCAGGGCTGTGGGCGGCAGGATTCACACAAAGAGAATGGCTTCCTTTCAAGCTTCAACAGTGCCAGCTGGTGCCTTTTGTAACACAGCCAGTATGGCCTGGGTTGAAACAATCAAGAGAATGAAAGCTGCTTGCAGCTCCTGGCACCTCAGTTCCATGGTATTTGGATTTATCTAAAATAAACTGACAATAAGAAAAATAGACCCAATATTATGGAACACATTAATAATGTGTTCTGTTAAATATTTTTTTTCAAGTGAATTGTTAAGCTTATTAATAGCTGCTTAGTGACAGAGAGAGAGATCTGCTGCTTCCAGGTACAATGTGGCCATATGGTTAGGTAAAGAAACTAACATTTGCCGGAAAATTATAACTTTTGCCTGTCCTAGGGATACATTTAGCAAGCTGTCCCAAATCCTAGCATGAAGTATATACAAGGGAAACGTGCTGGTTTCTGTGATAGAATCCTGAAAAAGAAACAACAATGCTTTTAACCTGTTCACTGCCTGAATGAACATATACAAACAGTGCCATCCTAAACTGATTTACACCCTACCTGAGGGACCGCCTTTCCCCGTATGTTCCCCCAAGAGCACTACGGTCAGGGGCCAAAACTTGTTAGCCATCCCAGGCCCCAAGGACATCAAACTAGCCGCTACTAGGACCAGGGCTTTCTCGGTGGCGGCTCCTACCTGGTGGAATGAGCTCCCAGGGGAGATCCGGGCCCTGCGGGATCTTGTGCAGTTCCGCAGGGCCTGCAAGACGGAGTTCTTCCACCAGGCTTTTGAGTAGGAGCCGCCACCCCTACTATACCACCACCGCCATGAGCTGGTTGAGGCCCTGAGGAAACATCAGAATGGAAGAAGCCTTAAGCTGCCTACTTGGAACTCCGGACCGGCGATCCGACATCTTTGGACTATGAGCACCATGTTTTAAATTAGGATTTTAAGATATATTATGTTTTAATCTATTATATATATTATGTTTCATTATGGCGAGGTCTGCCTTTACCTCTGTAAGCCGCCCTGAGCCCTTTGGGGAGGGTGGGGTATAAATATAAACAATAAATAAATAAATAAGTTAAGTGAAGTCCAAGGGAGATAATTCTACATAGGCTTACACTGTAAACCATTGCTTACCAGTCCATGTTATCAAAGATTTTATGAAGTGCTCTTTGGTAGATGAAAGAGTTGAGGCTCAAGTGATGTTTCTGATATGGTATAGCTCCTTAATTTGAGTTTCACTAATCAGTCTACTGGCGCGATACAGCCAGCCCCAGTAATCAACATATCACTTTTGTGTGTTATTGTATGTAAGCTACAGTCTTTGCCAAATAGTTTCAAGTCAGACAATATTATATGTACTATCTGTCTGATCTAAGCATCCCAAAATATTTGGCCTGGCAAGAAATTCTCCACCTGCAGCAGGCCCGTAGCCAGGATTTCTTAATTCAGGGGCCCTTTAAATAAGTCAGGGGACACTGATAAAATGAAAATAAAATAAACTCACACTTGCAGGCAGGAGCAGGGTTATTTCCCCTATTGTGGAGGGTAGGTGTAAGTGGAAGTCAGTCACCTGAGGAGGATCCCCTCCTCCTCTCATTTCCCCCCGCAACTGCATTGGCTGTGTGGTGTGCAGGGAACTACGGTGAAAGTGGCAGGCTCCTGTTCCTTATTTCTTACTTCCTGGCTGACTTTGTGCTTCCACGGTGACTTTGCCTCGGTCACACCCCCACCCACCGCCCTGCAGGGGGGCTTTCTGCTGCAACACTTCTCAGACTTGGAAGTGGAAGCTCGCCCGGGGAGACAAGCCAAAGGAGGAGTGGTGGGCGAGCAGACGGGATGAAGATGGCTGCTCTGCTGCTGCTGGTGGCTTGTGTGTGCCCTGCATTAGTGCAACCGGGCTGGACTGAGAAGGCGGGAGCTGAAGAAAAAACCTGGGAGGGAAAGCTGAGGGAGTGCTGTGTTTCTTGTTCCAGCTTCCTTGGCGATGAGGGCACAGCTGCATGCAAGCGAGCGAGGTCTGCAATCTTGCACTGGAGGGAGAAGGGGAGAAATCTCTGTAGTTGCAGGTTCAGCCACATGACCCTATCCCCCTGGCAAGTTTGGAGCCTCTCCCTCAAACCACCTCCCTTCCAGACCCCTAGAATATACCGTATGTTTTCGCCATTGACTCCAATGGTCCATAGGATATAATGGGGCCAAAATTGACATTTGGCTGGCAGAAAGACTCCCCAATCCGCTTGTACTGCCAAAATTGACACACAGGAGTCTTTCCGCCAGCCGAAATTGATTCTGCCCGATTCTGCCACCAGCCCAGGATGGAGCCTGTGGGGCTGCTGACAGGTGGGGAAGTTGTGGGGCCTCGGTAGGAAGTTGGGGGGCCGAGCCCCAGAATGCTTCAATGTAGTTACGGGCCTGACCTGCAGTCCAAATTCCTCCACCCTCCAAAAACTGAGTGGGAGAAAAAATGGCTTCCATAGTGACGTTCTAGGAATTTCCCCTAGTCTCTATAATCTTTACCATAGAAATTAGGAGAAATTTCTAGAGCATCACTTGGAAGTGACATCACATCTCCACACTCTGTCCTCCCCAGGCACCACTCCCCAAATCTCCTGCCCTTTTCCTAGGGCTGTGTTGGGAACCCCAGACTGTTGATACCTCATTTCAAATCCCTTCCAGTTTGATGTGCCCTACCAGGAACCATAGGGAAGAATACATCAAAGAGATATCTGTACAATACCCTCACACCACACAATCAACAAGAGAAAGCAACACAATGTATGCCATGTTGCACCTCATCACTATTGCAGTTCTAAACAGAATTACATCCTTCTAAGTCCATTCAAGTCAATGATCTTAGACGGGTGTAACTCTGTTTAAGATTGTACAGCAACGTATAGAATTATTGTATAGAAATATTGATTTCTAAAAGTCTCATGCCTTCTCCTGTGATGACATTCTGTGTCTCTGTTTCCTGTTGCAGGCCAAATGGTCCAGGGCAGACCAAATGGCCTGAACAACCTAAATAGGCATGCCATATAACCATACATTCTTTAACACCTCTAAGTGGAAGAGCCAGACTTCAAGGATCATGCTTTGAGGCTACATGGGCCATGTCACGTACATCATGGTGAAGCTGGAGCTTGGGTCACCTGACTGCAGGCAGGGCCTCCAAACTTCTAGCCTATCCCCCCACGCAGCTATGGCAACCAACAATTGGCCACACACCACTGCTGCTCGTGATTGGCTGAATGGCCACAGCTGATTGTGATTAGAGTGGGGTATAATTCCATTGATCACTATGGGAGTGATTCTCTTAGCTCTTGCTCTCTTAGCTCTCCCTTCCTCCTCTTGTCGTTGTCTGTTTTATGACACCTGGAAATGCTGTCTCTTGGAAGACAAAGAGCTGCTTTGTGAACTGGAGCACATGGGTGCAAGGATGGGATTTCTCTTCAAAATCCCTTGGTACTTGGACTATCCTGGACTGTGGATGTTCTGACTTGGTAACTATGATTCATTAATGTTTAGTTAAGGCAAAAAGCCATAGGTTTTTCTTGTTTTCAGTAATCTCTTATATCGTCTGTTTTGCTATGCTCTGTACTGAATAAAAATTATTCTTATTTCTAATGGGTCTCTGATGTTGTAACTTGCATTCCAAGCCTAAATCTTGTGGCCTAAACGCTCACCATATACGCTACCATTGGAGAGTAAAAGTGTGCATCTCTGGAGTAAGTTGCTAATGTTCTGTCCCAGATGCCAGCTAAGGGTTTGGAATCTCTCCCTTAGGAAAGGCAGGGACTATTGAAAAAGAGGTTCTGGTGAAAATTGTTCTGAAACCAGAGAGGGTATAGACCATCTCGTGGTTTGTTGTTTAATGTACTGGAAAAGTACAGGGTTCCCTCCCATCCCTGGACTGGCCTGAGGGGGCTAATCTTGTACAATTGTATGAGGCATTGGTCTGAGAAGTTTTGTTAGATATGATGAGAGAACATATCTTTGATACATATAAACTGTGAAGAAATACATTTTTTCCTTTGGACCTTTGAAATGAGCAAAACCGTCACTCTGAGTTTTAAAACCCCTGATTATTGGGGGGGGGTAGATGTCGCCCGACTGAACTGGGGAAATATCACTCCTGGCTATTAAGAAAACTGGTCGCCTATGTGGGATGTTGCGCATCTTGGTCATTCCTATGTAGACTATTGGAGCACCGAATTTTATCATTTATGTTAACATTGCTTTATTGTTTTAAATTTTTAACCCGACATTGCCGTTTGTTAGCCGCCCTGAGCCACTGGGTAGGGTGGGATATAAATCCCAAGATAAATAAAATAAATAAATAAAATTAAAGTTTTCCCCCTTCTCTGGGCAGAGAACAGGCAGGAAGAGGAGGAAGTAAGTTCAATTGCTTTCCAGACTTATCTCAGCCCACCTTCATACAAATGCTAATAGGTCTAGACCAGGGGTGTCAAACTCATTTGTTATGAGGGCTGGATCTGACGTAAATGAGACCTTGTTAGGCCGGGCCATGTGTGTCATAAAATGTAATGCCAGGTAGCAGAGATATAAACTTTATAAAGGACACAGACAAACACAATTAAAGATTTTTTAAACATTAAATAAAACATGCTTAAAACACTAGCACTCTTGCAATATTTTGTCTATTTAACAGTCTCTGATAACTGACATCTCTTGTTCTGAATTACTGCATCAAAATGTCTGTGCTATAGCAATCTTGAGTATGCTGTTGAGGTGCGTATTTGTAAGTTGCAAGCCTACTTTTGATTTATTGACATTCATTACAGAAATCTCATGCTCAGTGTTCTAAGCCTAGGATTCAGGGGAAAACATGAAATGGCTGGGCATTGCAAGCTTTTGTTCATAAGTTGCTTCATGTGCTAGTCAAGAACATGAGAAGGCATCTTGACACAGACTGAGGGCCATGTGTTTGTCTACAAAACTATTCTCCAGAGAAATAACTACAACTTCCTACAAAGGAAATGTGCTGGGTTAACTTGGTCTGGACACACACTCTCATCCTAATCCACCTCACTGGCTTGTTGGTATTCCTCATAAGGAGCCCAACAGAATACACACAAACTGTAGCAAGGCACATAAAAGCTCATACCCTGAACAAAACTTTGTTGGTCCTAAAGGGGTTTGGTATTTCTCCCATGCGATTTAGGCAGCCCAGCAAATCAAGCTCTCCCTCCCTCCCGCCCAGGAGGCACTTCAGCCAGGGGAAGGAAAGAAAGGCTTCCCTTTGTCTCCTGTATACAATTGAGGCAGCATATCCAGGAAATAAGCTCTGGCTGGTTCCCTCCCTCCTTCCCTCTGGGAGGAGGGGGAGGAGCCTCAGCCAGTGCTTTACCAGACTATCTCAATTGCACAGGAGAGGCTTGCCTATCTATCTCTCCTGTGGTGGCAGCAGTTGAACACACAGAGAGAAATGTCTGTACAGGTTAGGGAAAACCCAGGAGGGCAGGGTGGAACAGGGCCTGCAGGCCAGAGTTGGCCTGTTTCATCCCATCACCTATTCTCAAAATGAGCAGTGCATTCTATTGCTTGGAACCATGTTATTTACTGTATATTAATGAGGCGTCAAGGGCATCCTATAGGACGTTTATGAGATCCTATGAGGTGGCAGTCAAGGCCGCTAAGAGAGTCTTCTATGCGGCCAGGATTGCGTCTGCGAGCTCCCGCCCAGCCCAATTATTTAGAACAATTCGGTCGTTGACAGCTCTGCCACAGAGCAGGCCAAATGCTAGGGAATTGGATATTGGCTCTGAGGCATTTGCGAGCTATTTTGCAGATAAAGTCTTGGCGCTCCGCCGCGACCTCCCCGCCACAGTTGAGACAGTAAGTGAACTTGAGGCCCCTTGCACGTCTTCGGTGCTGGGTTTAGAGTGCATTGACCTGCTCAGCCTGGAGGAAGTTGACAGACTGCTTGCAGCTGTGCGACCAACCACATGCAACCTTGATCCGTGCCCCTCGTGGCTCATTAAAGCGGGTCGCGAGAGGTTGCGAGGAGCGCTTAGGGAAATTATCAACACGTCCCTCTCCGAGGGGCGGTTCCCGGAGGCACTTAAGGAAGCGATGGTCCGCCCTCTCCTGAAAAAACCTGCCCTAGACCCGGCCGAACTGGCCAACTATCAGCCGGTGTCCAATTTGCCCTACTTGGGCAAACTTATTGAGAGGGCGGTGGCTATACAGCTGCAGGGCTTTCTGGATGACGCTTCCGCCTTAGATCCCTTCCAGTCCGGCTTTCACCCGGGGCATGGGATGGAGACTGTATTGGTCGCCCTTACTGACGACCTCCGACGGCATCTGGATCGAGGCGGTGTGGCGGCGCTGTTGCTGTTAGATCTGTCGGCCACATTCGATATGGTCTACCATCAGCTGCTTACCCACCGCCTCACCGACGTGGGGATTCAGGGGCTCGCCCTTCAACAGTCCCGGAGACACCCTCTTGTGTGTGGGGTGCCTCAGGGGGCTGTTGTTTCCCCATTATTGTTTAACATCTAAATGCGCCCCCTTGCCCAGATTGCCCGGTGGTATGGGCTTGGGTGTCACCAATATGCTGATGACACCCAGCTCTATCTGATGTT
>NW_015170946.1:167583-167866 GCF_001447785.1 Gekko japonicus
GGAGGTCCTGGGGCTGAGTCGTGGTGGTCTGGGGTTGGGGCTCCCTTTCCCGACCTTCGATGGGGTGCCTTTGGTGCCAGATTCTGGGGTTCGGAGTTTGGGGGTGCTTCTGGACTCCACCCTAACGATGGAGGCCCAGGTGGCAGCCACTGTCAAGTCCGCCTTTTTCCATCTTAGGCGTGCACGGCAGTTGGTCCCCTACCTTGACCGTGATGACCTGGCCACAGTGATCCATGCGACGGTCACCTCAAGGCTAGACTACTGCAACGCTCTCTACATGGGG
>NW_015170946.1:169256-176212 GCF_001447785.1 Gekko japonicus
TCTCTAGTTCCAGCTCCTGCCAACCTAGCAGTTTGAAAGCAAGAAATGGCAAGTAGATAAATAGGTACCACTTCGGTGGGAAGGTAATAGCATTCCGTGCGCCTTGGTGTTTAGTCATGCCGGCCACATGACCACGGAAACGTTTTCGGACAGCGTTGGTTCTTCGGCTTTGAAACGGAGATGAGCATCGCAACCCTAGAGTTGCATTGAACTGGCTTTCGAGCAAGGGAACCTTTACCTTTACTTTTTATAGCTAGGAAAAGAAGAGTCATTTAGCAGATTCTTTCTTTGTTCTTAGTTGTGACTAGCTGAGATGGCATTTCAATTTAGGTGTTCAGTGCAGGATACTGACTGTGATTTTTTAGGGCAAAGCCAAGGCATAGGTGGGAGAGAGATTTCTAACAAAATTCTCAGAATGAAGAAGCCAGTTTGTCTGGAGTTAACTAATTGGAAAGCTGTTTCCTGTGAGATGAGGCTCTAGAGAAACTGCTATTTTGTACCTTTGGGGATGCAATTTCACTTTGGTCTGCCTTTTCTGGGATTATTTAGTAGTTTCTAGGCACTTTCCACCTAGGTAAAGCACTTAGTTTTATAATTAGAAAACAAAAACATTATTAAATCACATGAAAATGTTTTTAACTGATATAATCACAGTGCAACTCTTCAGAGAACACGTACAGTATACATGTCCATGTGGATCTCTGTAGAGTACAGCAGAGGCATGTTTCTCTTCTTGACCCTTGGCTGGTGCACACAGACATATACAGTGCACCAGTACAATTTGGAGTATAACTGCATAATATATATTCCTATTCAACCCTTGGTACCTGCATAATTTGGCTGAGGCTTGATTTAAATTTGACACTGATTGAGGTTTTGCATTTGCACAATGTCTCGTGTAAACTGGCGGCTTCCTATATACATAGCTGCATTACATAGATATCAGCCCAATGAAGCAAGCCACTGTATGAGTGCAGAATCACACAGGTGGATCCTTTGCCTCAGCTGGTGTCATGTTTAAATTGAATCCAAGTGGAGGGGGAAGGCTAGATGGGGTTATGGGTTGTGTGCAAAAATCTCCATTTCCCATATGAGTTCTTGCCAAGGTGAGAGGGGGAGAAATGGGGAGCCGTCTATATAATATAGATAGATCTATACTTTTCTCACTTTTTATGGCCAAGAAAAAATAATTTAACCCTTTCCAGTTACATTTGCACTTATCTTAAAAATGTCTTTGGGGTGTATTTTTGGTCTTCCTGTTGACACTTTGCTTCTCTACATTTTGGATTATCAGCTATCATACTCATGCAAGTGACATCACCACATTTATCAACACTACACAACCGTACTACGCAACAGTACTAAACTGGTTGGCTTAGACTGAGCCGACTGAAATTGAATCCGATGAAGACAGAGGTCCTGTGCCTGAATCAGGGTGGCCCGGGGGTTAGGTACCCCACTCCCATTCTTTGATGGGGCACCATTGGTGCCAGCGTCGAAGGTTAGGAGTCTGGGAGTGGTCCTGGACGCCTCCCTAATGATGGAGGCCCAGGCAGCAGCCACTGCTAAGTCAGCCATTTATCACCTTCAGCTGATCAGGCAGTTGGTTCTCTTCCTCAAATGCAACGACTTGGTGACAATGATCCACATGATGGTCACCTCGAGACTAGACTACTGTAATGCTCTCTACATGGCTGCCCTTGACCCAAATCCTGAAGCTTCAGCTGGTGCAGAATGTGTTGGACAGGCTGATAGACAACTTAAAAACTGATAAATCACCATGATGGCATATGTCTGAGAGTTCTGAAAGAACTCAAATGTGAACTTGTGGATCTCCTTACAAAAATGTAATCTTTCATTAAAATTTGCCTCCATTCCTGAGGACTGAAGGGTAGCTAATGTCACTCCCATCTTTAAAAGGGGTTCCAGAGGAGATCCAGGAATTACAGGCCAGTCAGTCTGACATCAATATTGGGTAAGTTGGTGGAAACTGTTATTAAGGAAAGAATTAGTAGGCGCATTGATGAACAAAAACTATTGAGGCAGACTCAGCATAGGTTCTGTAAGGGAAGATCTTTCTCACTAACCTGTTAGTGTTCTTTGAGGGAGTGAAGAAACATGTGGACATGGGGGACGCAATAGATGTTTACCTTGACTTCCAGAAAGCTTCTAATAAAGTTCCTCATCAAAGACTCCTAAGTAAGCTCAATAGTCACGGGATAAAAGGACAAGTCCTCTTGTGGATCAAAAACTGGCTAATTAATAGGAAACAGAGAGTGAGTATAAATGGGAAATTTTCTCAGTGGAGGGTGGTAAGCCGTGGGGTACCACAGGGATCAGTACTCAGTCCGATGCTTTTTAACAGAGAAAAGGAAGTACTTCTTCACCCAAAGAGTGATTAACACATAGAATTCATTGCCACAGGAGGTGGCGGCAGCTACAAGCATGGGCAACTT
Source organism: Gekko japonicus (assembly GCF_001447785.1). Classification (NCBI taxonomy): domain Eukaryota; kingdom Metazoa; phylum Chordata; class Lepidosauria; order Squamata; family Gekkonidae; genus Gekko; species Gekko japonicus. The sequence continues at coordinate 171,713 of NW_015170946.1, forward strand.
CAAGAAGGAATTAGATAAGCATATGGAGCAGAGGTCCATTGGTGGCTATTAGTAACAAGGTATAGATAGGGACTCTGGGGCAAGTGATGCTCTGTATTCTTCGTGCTGGGGGGGCAACAGTGGAGGGCTTCTAGTGTCCTGGCCCCACTGCTGGATTTCCTGATGGCACCTGCTATTTTTGACCACTGTGTGACAGAGTGTTGGACTGGATGGGCCATTGGCCTGATCCAACATTGGCTTTTCTTATGTTCTCATGTTCTTATACTTTGTTGGTTTACCTTCAAGTCCCCATAGTTTCCCTATTCGTTCTAAACCCCCTATCTGTCTCCAGGGTCTAGTGTATGTGTTTCTCCACTTCGGGTATGAATTGCTCTTGGAACATCTGTAGTTGGCTTGGCACTGGGATGGGGAAATCTCCTCTCTTCTCCCTTCTCTCTCCAACCTCCTGCTCATGTGGATCTGGCATTATTGTGCCCTTGTTTGCCTTTGGTGGATTTAAATTAGCATTTTATAGCTAGTCCTGTGCTGCTGAATTTTAAATTTTTTTTAAAATTGGGGGAAATGATTGTACAGCTCTGAAGGAAGGAGGATAGCAGTAGAGGGTTGTGAAAGAAAGAGAGAGGGATAAGATAAGGGGGAAATGGCTCAAGCTGAAATACCAGCTCCACCACTGCTAAGGAAAGCTGGAGGAGGAGGAAGAGAACCTATCTTGCTATGGGGATTTAACTTTTCATTAGCATTTTATCACTAGTCTCAGATCGCTTATAAAAAAATAAAACAACAGGAAAAATAATTTAAAATGGTACTTGTACAGCAATGAAAGAGGGGACATGGTGGAAGGTAGTTGAATGGGCAGAATAACTTTGATGTGGGTGGGGGAGTAGGTGTCAAGAGGCAGCAAAGAGCTAGGGGGGAAATCTGATGGAATCATTATACTTTTGGATTCGCTTCGACTTGGAAGTGGACAAAAAAAATCATCACAAAAGTGTTCTCAGAAAACGGGGAAAAGTGAACAGGAAGCGGAGTGCTAAAGGAAGGAAAATGCATGCAGAAAGGGGGGGGGGAAACCCTGACAAACATGTACACTGAAAGTGAAACACCCATGCATAGTAGCCCAAAGTAAACAAGTGCTTGAACTTCCAGATAGTCATAAGAGAATGAACCATAAGTAGGGAAAAGGCGAAAGTATGGCACATCACAGATTTGTTCCATTAGTCAGTTGCTTTCACAGATATGTATGTCCCTCCAACTATACTAAGCCTTTCTCCTTGCAATTTAAATACTTTCACCTTGATCCAGTGAGTGCAAACTGCAGTATCAAGAAAACATGAGACTGCTGTGTAGGGGAAAGCAGATAACTTCCTGCAGTGTGGTAATACTTTATTACATTTATCCCACAAAGGTTTTTATGGGAGATGGATTGGTACAATTCTTGACTGTGGCAGTAGAAATCAAGTATAGTCCACTGATAGCAAAATAGGCATGAAGGCTGCCCCCCATCAATACTAGAAATATATATTTCCTTTAATCTTTTCTCATATGATTTTTCCATTTTCCCACTCAAACAAAATCCTGAAGGGTAGTTAGACATGGAGGCATTTGACAATGCCCTACAGATCCTTGTAATATGGCAAAAGCTGCTTCGTATCACCAAGACAAAAGAATACGAAAGAATTAAACTGGATCTAAGGACAGATTTGTTTTGCCAGAAAGACAGTGTGAATTGGCAAGCAAAGACAAAGATAGAGTGATTGCCTATGAGGCTGGAAACATACTAATCAACTTTAGCAAAGCAGCCACAGTTCAGGATGATAATTATCAGGAATTTGATCTCCTTGTTGACCTGGCCAAGGAAATAAATCCAGGCAAGATGAAGGGGTGCAAATAAGAAGATTATAGCATGTAGCAGGCACACTGAAAGGTTTGCAACTGGAAGGTACACAAGCAAAAGTGAATTATTCTAAATACTCTGCAGTTAGGGGATGGAAGAGTTAGCTGGAAACAAAGGAGGCAAGATAACCAGTGGAAGCCAGATTAGAAAGGAGAAATAGCAAGTTTATACACATCTCATTGAAGATTAAATATTCCTAGTAAGGGGGTTCAAATGGCAGAGGGGGTGACAAACACTTTGAGCTAATTCACCATGGAATAAGAAGTGGAAGTGAAAGAATACACTGGTCATAGAAATGACAGATTTGTCTGGAAATGGAAGGGGAAAAATCACTCTCCATTGTGAAAAGATAATGGAATACAGAACCATTTCTTCAAAAGTGGCTTTAAAAGCTGCTTGAAAATACATTTTGTTACTGCACATGCAATGGTACTTTGAAAGAACAGACCTTACAAAAGGAGAACTCTGTTACAAGCCAAAAGTACAGAGGCACCAAAACAAATAAGACTGTGGCTTTAGGTAGAATGTGTAACCATGGGATGCATGGCTCTCTTGTTCATGGATTCTAACCAGCAAATTCGGTAATGAATTTACATTCACATATGAAGAAAGAGTGAAGACTAAATGCTTAATATCTAAAATTAGTTACAATAAGCAGTGGCATAGCGTGGGTTGCCAGTGCCTGGGGCAAGGCAAGTATTGCACCCCCTAACCTGTGGACCATTAGCACTCCCTGAGTCCCTTCCACAAGTCCAATATTGAACCCCTTACCCCCGAAGCACATGTATTGTATTTTAAGAAAATACTAATGTAATTAAAGTAAAATTAAGTTAATTCTAGTATGCTAAAATTTATTTAAAATTGCCTGGTTTTAATTTGTGCAAATTTTTCAATAACAGTATTGATATCTACATTGAAATCTCTCAAATGACAGTATTGCTAGGTTACTCAGCCTTTCTTGGCTCATTGTAGATCTCTGATATGTTTTGATTAATTTGAGAAACTTCTTTCACAACTGGCAGTTGAAAAGTGATAGTTAAAAAGATTCTTAATGTCACAACAAAGTTAGTCAAACTTCTTTGCAGCTTCCACTTGTACACCCATTGGAGTAAATCTAAAGCTGTCCAATTAGCAATCTGCTCATCAGGATTGACTTCCTTATACAAGACAATGTGGTGCCAAAGGTGATTTATTTCGGTGATCATAGCTGGGTGCAGAAGCCATGGAGCAGCTCATTGGATGAGCTGGTGGAGGACTGGCATGGTCGGCTCTCCACAGCCATCGATGAGATCGCTCCCAGGCGCCCTCTCCACACTCCTTTTAGGCGAGCGCCCTGGTATACCCAGGAGCAGCGACAGCTGAAATGAGAATTGAGACGGCTAGAGAGACGGTGGCGTTGCGCTCATGATGAGGCGTCAAGAACATCTTATAGGACGCTTATGAGATCCTATGAGATGGCAGTCAAGGCCACTAAGAGAGATTTCTATGTGACCGAGATTGCATCTGCGAGCTCACGCCCAGCCCAATTGTTTAGTATAATTCGGTCTTTGACAGCTCCGCCACAGGGCAGGCAAAATGTTAGGGAATTGGATATTGGCTGCGAGGCATTTGCGAGCTATTTCACAGATAGTCCTGGTGCTCTGCCGAGATCTCCCTGCCACAATTGAAACAGTGAGGGAACTCGAGGCCCCTTGCGTGCCTTCGATTCTGGGTTTAGAATGTTTCAGCCTACTCAGTCTGGACGAAGTTGACAGATTGCTTGTATCTGTGCGCTCAACCACGTGCGACCTTGATCCATGCCCCTCCTGGCTCATTAAGGCAGGCCACGAGGGGTTTCAAGGTGCCCTATGGGAGATTATCAACAACTCCTGCTTGAAGGGGCTGTTCCCTGGGGCACTCAAGGAAGCGATGGTCTGCCCTCTCTTGAAAAAACCATCTCTGGATCCGACCGAATTGGTAAACTATCGGCCGGTGTCCAATTTGCCCTAGTTGGGCAAACTTATCGAGAGGGCAGTGGTGATACAGCTACAGGGTTTTCTGGAGGATGCTTCAGTCTTAGACCCCTTCCAGTCTGGCTTTCACCCGGGTCATGGGACGGAGACGGCATTGGTCGCCCTGACTGACAACCTCCGAAGGCATGTGGATCGAGGTGGTCAGCCGGCACTGTTGTTGCTCGATCTGTCGGCCGCATTTGATACGGTCGATCACCAGTTGCTGGCCCACTGCCTCGCCAATGCAGGGATTCAGGGGATGTCCCTCCAATGGTTTGCCTCTTTTCTCCAAGGTCGGGGACAAAGGGTGGCAATAGGGGAGCAGCGGTCCCCGAGGCACCCTCTTGATTGTGGGGTGCCTCAGGGGCAGTGCTGTCCCTGATGTTGTTTAACATCTACATGCGCCCCCTTGCCCAGATTGCCCAGAGGTATGGGCTGGGGTGTCATCAATATGCGGATGACACCCAGCTCTATCTGATGCTGGGCGGCTGGGCGAACTCCGACCCAGATGACCTCTATCGGGCATTGCAAGCCGTGGCTGGTTGGCTCAGACTGAGTCGGCTGAAACTAAACCCGGCGAAGACAGAGGTCCTGGGCCTAAGCTGGGTCGGGTCGGGG
>NW_015170946.1:176350-195905 GCF_001447785.1 Gekko japonicus
GATGTTGTTTAACATCTACATGCGCCCCCTTGCCGATTGCCTGGAGGTATGGGCTTGGGTGTCATCAATATGCAGATGACACCCAGCTCTATCTGATGCTGGGCAGCCGGTTGAACTCTGACCCAGATGACCTCCAACAGACGTTGCAAGCCGTGGCTGGTTGGCTCAGACTGAGTCGGCTGAAACTAAACCCGATGAAGACAGAGGTCCTGGGCCTAGGTCGGGCTGGTTCAGGGTTGGGACTCCTTCTCCCAACCTTCAATGGGGCGCCTTTGGCACCAGCGTCGGGGGTTAGGAGTTTGGAAGTGCTCCTGGACTCCTCTTTAACGATGGAGGCCCAGGTAGCAGCCACTGCCAAGTTGGCCTTTTATCATCTTTGGTTGGCACGGCAGTTGGTTCCCTTCCTTGACCGTGATGACCTGGCTACAGTAATCTATGTGACGGTCACCTCGAGGCTTGACTACTGTAATGCTCTCTACTTGGGGCTGCCTTTGTCGAAAATTCGGAAGCTGCAGGTAGTGCAGAATGCAGCAGCCAGGCTGTTGACGGGTCTCCCTAGGCGGGACTACATCCGGCCTGTGCTGAAGGCGCTGTACTGGCTGCCAATAGCTTATCGGATCCACTTCAAAGTGCTGGTTCTTACCTTTAAAGCCTTTTATGGTCAGGGTTTGGCATACCTAAGGGACTGCCTTTCCCCATATGTTTCCCCAAGGACACTACGGTCGGGGGGTCAACATATTTTGACTAGCCCAGGCCTCAGGGATGTCAAATTCGCTGAGACTAGGGTCAGGGCCTTTTTGGTGGCAGCTCCTACATGGTGGAATGAGCTCCCGGAGGAGATCTGGGCCCTGTGCAGTTCCGCATGGCCTGCAAGACAGAGCTCTTCTGCCAGGCTTTCGAGTAGGAGCCACCGCCATTACTGTTCCATCAATGCACCGTCGCCGGAAATTGGCAGAGATACCATCTGCGTGCAAGCAGGCCCTGGGAAGAAAACTGGCTATCTGCTGCTTTGGAACTTACGTTGTTGGTCCGGATCCACCGTACCGGAACCCATCTTGGAACCGGGAACATCAGAGCACCAGCACTTTGTTGTACTATTGTTATGTTTTTATCTTGTTTTAATTGTTTTAATTATGGCTTTTGCACCAATTGTTAGCCGCCCTGAGCCTTAGAGGAGGGCGGGATATAAATCAAATTTTAAATAAATAAATAAAATAAATAAAAATGTGTGCTGAATTTGTTCATTGATAAAATCTTTTTTTTTCAGTATCCAACAATGTCTGGATTTGCAGGAAAGCAAATTGCTGCTGAAGCGTAGTCATCTGTATTGTACGTTTTGTAATTTCCGCCTTAAGCCAATCACTTCCAGTTGTTCTCTGCATGTTTCTTGTACTTAAGGTTAAGCCAGGATCACAACTCTGCTCACTAGGCATCTTCTTATGCCTTCCAACTCTTCTCTCTGTAGAAATGTCGTACATTTTGCACATCTGCAGAGCTTTCTCAGTTGCCTTTGACACTAGACAATCTCATTTTTCCAGGCAAAACAGAGCCAATGCATTCAACTTTTGCACACACTGATCAAGTGCAAGTCCTTCTTGCTGTAGGCAGATCCTGGCCCATAGCTATGGTGGGGCTATTGGGGGTTCTGCCCTTTCCCTTAAAGAGATAGCTTCACAAGATTTTCTTCAAAAATGATTTAAAAATAATTTTTAAAACATTTTTAAAGGTGCACTCTCTCTGGATTGTGTGAATAGAGGAGGGGAAGGAAGGCTGGGAGAACAGAGGGAACTATAGTTATTTACAGACAATATTTTTATTTTTTATTTGAAAAATAATGGCAGCCCCACCAGAAGAAAAATAGCCTCACAACCCACAATATCCTGGATACAGGCCTGGGTAGATCTGAGCATCATTCACTTCAGTTAGTACTGGGCTCCAAACATGCAAGAATGAGAGAAAATGATAGGTCATGATGCAAACTAACAGACTTCCTGCATCACCCTTGGTTTCAGAGGTTCCTTCTGGCCCATCTCTCAACACTTCCAAAGGTTTTATTATTTCTTTGGTGTGGTCAGCAAGTACGCGTACAGCTTCATGCTTCAAACTCCATCTTGTGTCACGCAATCACTTTAAGTGAATTGGTACAGTACTGGGCTCCAAACATGCAAGAATGAGAGAAAATGATAGGTCATGATGCAAACTAACAGACTTCCTGCATCACCCTTGGTTTCAGAGGTTCCTTCTGGCCCATCTCTCAACACTTCCAAAGGTTTTATTATTTCTTTGGTGTGGTCAGCAAGTACGCGTACAGCTTCATGCTTCAAACTCCATCTTGTGTCACGCAATCACTTTAAGTGAATTGGTACATGTTCCTTAAGAACATCCCACCTATGGGTAGAGCTTGAGAAGAATATGTACACCTTTCCCACAGTGCCAAAGAAAGTCACAGACTGTGTCCCAACACCAACTGCATGCACACCAGCAAGATTGAGTGAGTTATTGTTACATGGCACAAACACTGCTTTGAGATTCATATCCAAAATACATTTCTGTACACCACTAATGTGTCCAGCCATAGTTGTGGCATTTTCATATCCTTGGCCGTAGCAGTGCTCCAGCTTAAGGACATCTGCTTGCAACTTGTCACAAATATGTTTTGTAATGACATCAGCTGATTTCCCATGTAACTGAATAAAGTCAATGAAAGACACTACCATGCTGACTGTATCTTCAATGTGTACATATCAAATCACTTGGGACATTTGGTCAGTGTGAGAAATATCTGGAGTGCTATCAAACATGATAGCAAAATATTTCACCTTTGTGATTTTTTGAAAGATGGCTGTTCTAATGTGATCACCGAGCAGGCTGATAAACTCACTCTGGCTCTGCGGAGAGAGATAGGACACAACGTGGCCATCTGTTTGCTGAACTTTGTGAAGATGCTGATTGGCAACTGGGTCATATTTGGCAAGTAACTTGAAAGTTTCTAGGAAATTTCCACAGTTACCGCCTGTGCTTAGATCTTCTGAGTGACCACATAAGGATAAGGTTTGCCTGGCTAGATACAGCATACAATCAAGTATTCTGGCTAAGATTGCCTTCCGTTTCTCAAATGACCTCTGTTGTGCAAGCTGGGCAGCAGCATCAATAGTCACTTGTTTTTGTAGCCACATTTCAAATTCTTTCCACATTGTAAATGCAGTGAAATGATATGAACTGCGCTCATGCTCTAGTAATCTAGGGTTTAGCTTTTCCCATGCATTAAATCCACTTGGATTTCCAAAAGAACTTTTCCCTTTGTCTTTCTGAAAAAGCACGCACGGAACGCAATATGCAGTACAGTTTACAGGAGAAAACACCAACCATGTCCTTATGTCAGCTTCCCAGTCAAATCACTCTCCACACACACTTTGGTAGTGAATGCTTTATTTAGATATAGGAGATGCTGTGGGTTCAAGCTCTTTGTTAGGACTGATTTGAAAAGTCAGGAAGTGGTTTGCAAAGGCGGGAGAGTGATATAGGTAGAACCCCCAAAATGCCATGCACACCTACGTCAGCATTACTACAGCGACTCTGAAAGATATACAATCACTATCTAGCCAGGCACAGTGTTCTCCAAGGACATTTCTTGTGTGAAAAATGTCTTGGGGTCCCCTTAGGAAAATTACCAAGCAATCCTCCCTAGTGAACTACATACACTCGCCCCTCCCTAAGGAATTCAATGGCAAATGAGAGCAGCGGTAAGGATACAGAATACAAGCAGCTCCTATAATATCTGTAGAGGTGAATAATATGTCATTCTGAGTAGAAAATCTATACACATACGCATTTTAAGGATTACTTTAGGCATGAGGTGGATTTTAAAAATTACGCAACACAACTATCAGTGTCACACACATCACAGAGACGAGGCAGGTAGGGAAGGAGGATCGAGGCTATCTAGGCATCCGTTGCAACTTGGTGTGAAATTACAAATTTTCATTATGATTTTTATGCAAGTTATGGAACATTACAGTACCAGTATCTTCAAATGGGAAATCATGGTATTAATAGGCGTTATGTACGTAATTCACTGATAAGGATTACATGAGGACAGTATGGCGGTAATTAGCAAGAAAAATACTGTAAAATGTTACGTTGCAATCTTTATTGGTTGAAAAACTGTGTAGAATGTTTGAACACTGAGAGATTTTCTGTGCGAGGGGGAGGGTGTGCTATTTTTTATTTTTTATTACTACTTTCTTTTTTTTCTTTTGAAATTTTGTGCGCCTAAGAATTTTGCACCCGGGGTGACCACCCCTGCCCCCCCCCGCTACACCACTGACAATAAGGCTTAAACCTGATTAGTTAACAGAAATGCCCATTTCGAAGCTTAACCCTGTTACCAGGTATGCCTTGCCTGGTCTTGGCAGAGTGTGAGAAGTAAGAAAAGGGTGCTGCTACTCTCTGAATTAATATATCTCTCATTAAGACTAAATATAAGGGTTACATCATGTTTAACCCTGACTCAGATGAACCCTGAGGCTTATCTAGTGGCAGTCATCAAGGAGTAGACATCAGGGACTTACTGGAGGTTGGAAACCATACTACCCCTCCCTGTAATTTTTGTCTTACTTTATTGTGGTGCCAGTGGAGGCACCTGCTACAGCAGCCACATGTGCCATGTGGCAATATTGTCTATCCAGGGGCTGATTGGTCAGCCAGCCTATAGTTGGTGGGGGGATATCGATTCTCTCCTATCATATAATGGATGCTCTTTTGGCAGCATTGAAGACATGATATCTTAGTGCAGCCTGGAAAATGTAGTCCTCAGATGATGGCAAAGCAGAACTAAAATTATGGAGAAGGTGGGGTTGTGATTCTTTTCTCACATTACCATTTGCATAGCTGGCAGGCCAGCTGCTCAACTGATTGGCCACCTGTTTGGCTGGCCACCATCACTGCCAGCAGCACAGCACCTGGCATGCTGTCACACACAGTAAGGTCAGTGTAGTGGGGAGAAGGGAGAAGAAGAGGATATAAGAACATGAGAAGAACTCTGCTGGAGCAGACCAGTGGTCCACCTAGTCCAGCATCATGTCTCACACAGAGGCCAACCAGTTCCTCTGGAGGGCCAACAACAGGGCATGGAAGCTGAGACCTTCCCCTGATGCTGCCAGCTCAGTGTGGTGGCTGTGGCATGAAAGAGGATCCTGGGAGGAAGCCTGGGGCAAGTGGCATGCTGCCTCTTCCCCTGTCACCCTCGCAGTGGCCAGTGCTGGAGCAGGGCCAGAAGGGGAAGGAAGCCTGGGGCAATCAGCATGCTGACTCCTCCCCTGCTGCCCTCTCAGCGGCTGGCACAAAAGCAGTGCCAGGAGGGGGAGGAAACCTGGGGTGCATGGCCATTCTCTTCCTGCTGGTTCCTCCCCTCCCCCCTGCCTCCCCCACCCCCTGCCAGCAGCTACTGCCCCCTCTTTGCCCCCCAGAAAAATATCTGGCTACAGGCCTGCTCCCTCTGAATGTGGAGGTTTCCCTGAATCACCATGGCTAGTAACCACTACTAGATCTATCCTCCATGAATCTGTCTAATCGCCTTTCAAAGCCGTCTATGCCTGTAAAGGTAAAAGTTTCCCTTGCTCAAAAGCTAGTCGAATCCGACTCTAGGGGGCGGTGCTCATCTCCGTTTCTAAACCAAAGAGCTAGCACTGTCCAAAGACTTCTCTGTGGTCATGTGGCCAGCATGACTAAATGCCAAGGCACACAGAATGCTGTTACCTTCCCAATGAAGCAGTGCCTATTTATCTACTTGTAATTTCTTGCTTTCAAACTGCTAGGTTGGCAGGAGCTGGGGCCAGAGACGGGAGCTCACTCTGTCACATGGCACTCGGGTCTCGAACTGCCAAACTACAGACCTTCCAGTCTGCATTTCAGTGTCTTAACCTCTGAGCCACCGTGGCCCCATCTATGCCTGGGGCCATCACTAAATCCCCTGGCAGCAAATTCCACATTTTAATCACTTGTTGTGTAAAGAAGTATTTCCTTTTGTCTGTCATGAATCTATTGTCCATCAGCTTCATCAGATGCCCTTGAGTTCTAGTATTTTGGGAGAGGGAGAAAAATTCTCTTTCTCAACTCTCTCTACCCCATGCATAATTTTATAAATTTCTATCATATTTCCCCTTTTCTAAACTGAACAGTCCCAGACTCTTCAGTCTTTTCTCATAAGGAAGGTGCTCCAATCTCCTAATCATCTTGGTTGCCCTCTTCTGTACTTTTTCCAGCTCTGCAATGTCCTTTTTGAGATATGGTGACCAGAACTGCACACCCTTTCCTAATAATCCCCAACACCATCCTGAATAATTTTGAGTCATTTGCAAACATGACCACTACACTACACACAGATACTTTATGAATAAATTAATATTCTAATATTGATCCTTTTGGGATCCTGCTGCTTACCTTCCTCAATTGTGGGAACTGTCCATTTATTCCTACTCATTGCTTCTCTTGGAAAATGCAAGATCTATCATGCATAGATAAAGAAAATGACAAGAACATCCTGCAGTGGCAGCAGAGGGGACAACTAGTTAGCATAGCAAGATGAAGGACTTCCTACTATTGTCAAATAGTCTCCTTCCTGTCTCCTGATTGGCTCAGTTAGAGCTCTTTCATGCTCCTGCTGTTAGTTCATTACTGACTCACTTCTAGCCAGTTAGAGTTCTCTTTCTCCTCTTCTCTTTCTTATAAAGTTTGTTCTCTTCTTAATAAACCAACTTCATTCTTTAAACAGCTTCTGCTCCGCTTTACTGCATATCTACACTCAGCCAACAGCTTCCTGTCATTTAACCAATTTTTAATTCATAAGAGGACCTATCCTCCTATCCCATGACTGCTAAGTTCACTCAGGAGACTTTGGTGAGGTACCTGTCAAAAGCCTTTTGAAAGTTCAAGCAGGGGTGTTTCTGCACCCTAGGTGAGGCTGCCTCGTGCCCCCCCTTGTGGATGCCAACCTCCCGGTGGGGCCTGAAAAGCAACCAAAGGCTGGACCCGAGAGGAGAAACAGGCCCCTACCCCGCGGCCCCCACCCCCCTCCGGGACTGCCATGGTGGAGGTGCGGGGACTGGGCGGGGCATGGGTGGCGGCGGGTGAATTCTTAGCAGTGCCCCCCTCCTGACTTCCTCCTCCCACTGGAGACCAAGGGGGGGAGAGAGAAGGAGACCCCCTCCTTAAGCCAGATGACTCCTGAGGCCGGGGGAGAAGCCAGGCTGTCATTTTGGAGTGGGGGAGGGAGGGAGGGGACCCCATGCTCCACCCCCTTCGTGCATTGGGCTGAGCCTGACTGGAGAAAAGTTTGGAGGTGACAGCGCCCACAGCCTCCCTTCCAGTCCTCACAGGGCATTTCTTCTACCAGCCCATCCCTCCAAGCACCTTTCCCTCGCCCCCACCAACCTCTCTCCCCCTCGACGCCACGGGGCTCAGTGACGGCAGTGACACCTGAATTATGTGGCCAAACCTCCCCTGCGTGGTACACCGCCTGCAGCTGCCCTCCCCATGCTGCCAGCAGCTGGGAGGCAAAGGGCAGAGCGGCCGGCTGGGAAACAGAAGCCTCTGGGTCAGTCACGCTGCATCAGCTGCCCGGGCACTCTCCACGGCATCTTCAGCAGAGGAAGGGGGTGGAATGGAGTGGCGGCAGGGGGTGAATGGTCGTTGGGTCACCTGGAGTCTCTTTCATGGCCTCTGCCTTGTGGGGCTCCAGTGTGTGTGGGGGGCGCTTCTTCGCCAGGATGGGGCAGAGGGGTCATTGCCCTTCTCCTTTCTCTCTCTCTCCCCCTCCCCCCTCTTAGTCAGCCCTGTGCGGAAAGAGATTCCTTGCCGTGCTCAGGTCAGGGGCTTCACCAGGGACTTCCAGCCGAGCCTCTTTTGCCAAAGTTGGGGGCAGCGAGAGCGCCGGGGAGGCAGGTAGGTGGGCAGGCGAGGGGAGGACCAGTCCTCGCCAGAGGCAACAGGGAGCTGCCCGAGCCCGGCGGAGGGAGAGACGACGGATGCGCCTTCTTCCCGCTGCACTGGAGTGATGCGCCTCTCTGCAATCCTGGGACTGCAGGCAGGCAGGCAGAGCGTGGGACTGTGCCGCTGCTCCTTCACCTGCCCCTGCCTCCGCTGCCTCCGCCTCTTTCTCCCTGAGCTTGCCGGATTCAGGGAGAAAGAGGCAGCAGTGGCAGTCAGAGAAATGCAGGGCTATTGGTGAGGGCTGGGGGGCTTTGGCAGGGGGGCGGGTCCAGTTTGGCACCCTAAGCGGCAGCCTGCACTGTAGGCGAAATCCTAGTTCACCTAGCAGATGAGCCGGCCCTGAGTTCAAGTATATAATGTCTACCAGATCACCATTGTCTATATGATTGCTCATTTTCCCAAATAATTTCAAAAGGTTTATGAGGCAGGACTCCCCTTTGCAGAAGCCAAGCTTATTTTCCCTTAGCAGGCTTTGTTCCTCTAGGTACCTAATAATTCTATTTTTTATTACAGTTTCTACTAATTTCCCTGGGACAGACATTAGGCTGACTGGCCTGTAATTTCCTGCTTCCATTCTGTAGCCTCTGGACTCCCAAGTTCTATTATGCTTCTATCAATATTACCCTGAGTGTTTACATAATCATTCGTTTGGACTGACCTGTCCCAAACTGGAGGCTCCCCAGCTTCTGTTGGCCTTCCCCCTGGGATTAATTTAAAAACTACTCTGCCACCTTTTTGATATTAATTGCCAGCAGCCTGCTTCCCTTTCCATTCAAGTGAAGCCTGTCTCTTTTGTACAGGTTCAGCTTTTCCCTAGTGGCTAACAAATCTAAACCCTTCCAGCCTGGTATAGTGGTTAAGAGCAGCGGACTCTAATCTGGAGAATGAGGTTTGATTCCACACTCCTCCATGAAGCCAGCTGGGTAACCTTGGGTCAGTCACAGGTCTCTCAAAACTCTCTCAGCCCCACGTACCTCACAGGGTTTCTGTTGTGGGGAGAAGAAGGGAAGGGAATTGTAAGACACTCCATGGCTGCAGTCACACATACCAGATAATGCGGGGGGAGGGGAGGATATTCATGCCATCGCAATTTGATGTGCCACTACGGCAATCAGATGCAACGGTGGTGAATCCGGGGGGGGGGGGGGTTTCTGTCGGCGTGTTTTGGTGCACTTCAATGAGGAGGCAGTAGAAGCGAGCTGGAGCAATCAAACGGAGACAGTCTTTCTGCGGCCCGTTGCAAACAATTTGCTACTGGACTTTCCAAGGTACTTTTTTACTCTGCAGCTTTGGCTGGCTGGTATAGGTTGGGGGTGGGTGCGTGACGCTGGCCAGATGTGTCCATGTGATCACGACCATTAAATCCGCCCAGCATTCGTCCCTCTCGCGCAGCTAATTGTGCATGTGATTGGAGCCCATGACTCCTTCGGGTAGTGAAGAGTGGGGTATAAAACCAACTCTTCTTATTCTTCCCTGCACCACTTTCTCATCCATGCATTTAGACCTCTGATCTGTGCCTGGCCTTGTGTGTATAATGCTACCTTTGAGGTCCTAGCCTTTCACTTTCTTCCTAGTACCTTAAATTTTCCCTTTGGGCCACATATATAGCCTCAACTCTTCTGCTGGCTTTCTACCTTCATAACTGGTTTAGTTGTTTAATGGTGTTTTAGCATGAAATACGGTGTTTACCTGAATTCACACAGATTTCAGCCTCCTTGTTGATGTGGGGCTTGTATGTTCCTTCTCAGGAAACTTGGATGGTTTTGTTTCCCACTGAAATCAGTGATGACAAAACTGAATGTAATAATAAAAATGAAATAAAGTTTTTGAAATGAATACAAAAAAAGAATGCACCTCCCTATTGTAAGCTAGCAAGAGTTTTTCTTTATCCATAGAACTGCATTACGCACACATAGTTGAATCCTAATGAGTTTTTTTTTCTGACAGAAGTCATGTCTGTTAGTTAGTCCCTTTCATTAGCAGAGATTATCTCTGGGATCCAATTCACCATTTTAACATGAGGGTGATGTATGTTAGCCCCTTTAGTTAGCATAATAAACTAATAATATGAATATGCCAGTACTGTAACTCACCATCTTCTATTTTTGTACGTTTTTTGGGAGCTTTTCTGATATCTCTCCACAGTCTTGATATGTGCAGCACACATTAACAAGAAGATGCACCACACCAAAGTAATTGTTCTCTTGCACCAAAAGTCTTCAGCAAAGACTACGCTGTCCTAAGAGTTTAGGTAGATAGCAAAGTCATATAGTAAAGGAAAGGAAAGCAAAGTCACATACACAATAATCATTAAAAGTAGAATGATACATAAAACTCTTACAACCTTACCATCCAGCTTATTTCTGGCCAACCACTAAAAGAAGTGATGTGATACTATATGCAAAGAGCAGTCCATAATGGCTAAGCCTATGACAGAATGTCAATTTTCCTATGAAACGTAATATGGTGAAGTCATTCAACATTATCATGCCCCCAAAGCAACTGAGACTTGAAAAAAAGCCCTCAGGAAATTGCAGTGTCTGAGATGGTGTAAGAATATGTAAAGTTAAAAAAAATTAAATATAAATCCTCTACAAATCACTGGGGCATAGAGTCTAATATTTCTTTCAATGATATTTGAAGTGGGATTTTTTTAAAAAAGTTCCTGCCTCAAGGGATAAAGTAAATAGCTCCATTTACTCTAACTGTTTGATTAAATTCCCAAAGAAGCAAAGTCACTGGGCAACACTAATAAAGTTTGTAGCTATGTAAGCTAAAATAATGATTAGTGTAATCAAGCTGAATGCTTCAAGGCATAAGTTGATCATCTGTGGAGATCAGAGAGAAATTTATCCCCCCAGTACAACGATGGATAATTTGCTTGATAGGTTTTGGAGATTTTTTTCCACTGCCTTCTGAGCATCAGGTATTAGTTACTGTTGTATTAATGTGGCTGCCTCCCACTGATAAGAATTAGTAAAACAACAGTACGGTGGATCATCACATTGAACTGATGCTAAGCATATTGGTAGCATGGGAGAACCAAGACTTGGAGAGAAATGTAACCATGGTTATTGCTAAGGTTAGAAGGCCAAAATAAGTCACAGTGGTAAGTGATGTGAACTGGATTCCCTTATCATCGCTGCCTCCATCTTCCCTTCATTACTGACATCTGAGACGACATGATGCCCTTTGAATGGTCCCCGATAAAGTGCTTCTTTAGACCACACCTCTATTCCAGTTATTCTGTACTGTCCACCTGTCTTGGGTGGACTCGAGAGGTGTGGGATACAATCTTAAGTGTGCAATCCCCCCCTCCATATTTGGATTCAATTCTGATCATTGTAAAACTTCTTTTGGGGGGGATTCTTTAATATTGGAATTAAATGTTGGAATTTCTAGGAACTAAATTCATTAGTAATCTCCATTTCAATGGGAAACACATTTCCTGGTGTAATTTCCTCTTCTCCCCAATTGGGATAAAATTCTCAGGAATTGCATCCTCCATCCTTAGGGGTGCTCCATCTCAGATTTCAGATACATAGGAGAAAATGTTCCTGTTCTATATGTAATTAAAATTCTTACTTGTTGAGTGGCAGAAGGAGCTATGAATTTGCCTGTGAATGAATTTTTCCCTATTTAGGCACCAGGCAAAAACTATTCTATTCACCCAAGCTAATTTCCAAGCCTTTTTTTTGCCCCATATTCTGGCACTCTAATCCCATTCTTTAGTACTGCACTTTATTTGTAAGTAATGTTTAGGTTGCTGATTTTATTGAGAATTATTTTTACTGCCATGATTTTTAAAGTGCAGTCCTAAACAGAGTTACACCCTTGTCAGTCCTAAAAGAAATCTACCCTGAAGGCCAGATACTGAAGGCCAGATACTGGAAGGCCAGATACTGAAGCTGAAGCTCAAATACTTGACAGAAACTGCTCTTTTTCAAGAACAGTTCTTATCAGAACTATGGCTTGCCCAAGGTCATCCAGCCAGGTGCAAGTGGAGGAGTGGGGAATCAAACCCGGTTCTCCCAGATTAGAGTCCGTGCACCAAACCACTACACCAAAAGAAGAAGGGGACAGCAAAGGATGAGATGGTTAGACAGTGTTATCGATGCAACGAACATTAAATTGGGCAAACTACAGAGGATGATGGAGGATAGGAGGGCCTGGCTTGATGTGGTCCATGGGGTTGCGAAGAGTCAGAGTCGACTGTGCAACTGAACAACAACAACAAAAACCAAATTGACACCAATGGACCTTGAAGGTTGTAACTCTACTTAGGACTGCACTATTAGTATCTGGAATTTCTTCTGAACTGTTTTAGTAGCTTTAAATTAACTGCTTTATTTAGGGTACGATCATACGTACCAAAAGCGGCAGCAACGGTGTGATTCCCCCATGGAGTAAAGGGGCACGATCAGTTAGACACATCTGTCCAGCGTCCCGGAGTTGTCGTTGGGGCATCGTATCGTGCAGCAGGAGCGTGGAAAAAAGCCACCAGGTAAAACCTCCTAGTATTTGGAAGTGTGGGGCATGCGGCCGGAAGTGTGATGGCACAAATGGACCATTGCAGCCCAGGGCAAACAGCCTCGCTTCCCGCCCGCATTTTCTCCCTTGTGTGACCACAGCCTTAATGTTTTATCCCTTGGGTAATAAAGGTAGGACAGAAATATTCTAACTAACTAACTAACTAACTAACTAACTAACTAACTAAGGTACATTTTGCAAAGACTTTAGACTGCCCCCCCCAACTGACACAGCACTGTACATTTTTCAGTAGTGTGCTAGGCTGCTTTATAAAACAGCATTTGAGAGTTCTTCTAAAAATATGTGTGAACCGTTGTTAGGGAAGGTGTTTGATAGGAAGACCCATCAGCCCAAGCTTTCCCAAGTTGGGCTTTCTCCTTAGAGAGACTGGCTTTAAGTCTTGTACAAGACTAGGAGGTTTTTTTAATGCTTGGTTTTTTTTAGAAAACTGAAGGGAGGGGAAGAAATCGTGCCATGCTGCAAAGCTCTCTTCTTTCCTACTACTCTGTTCTCTTCAGTGCCAGGCTAAATGGAAAGTGAAGTGCAGCAGGCCCTGATCTGTTGTCCGTGGCTTCTGGGGCAAGTGATAGCAACAGACATTGATTTGCATGGGGCTGCTGTGGCTTTTACAGTTGCAGCCAATGCAGCTGTTTTCTGAAACCAAGGAGGCACATTTTGCTGGTGTTATGTTGCACTATGAGAGTGGGGAAAACTTGATAAGCCAGTCATAAAACTGCTAGAGGGAGAAATATGATCTGGATTGTGAAGTCATGAATCTGCCATTGTGTGAGCTGCACATATACCTGGACAACCAGGCTTTTAACAAAAAATAATAACTTGTCAATAAACCTTAGTTTCCATTGGGACTTGTGAAAATTTAAAGCCATGTTTGGGGCTATCAAAACATCTTTCTTTCACTGTTCAGCCTGCAGTAAGAGTTATTAAAAAATCAAGGCAAAGAGTTGTCACAAAATGTGAAACCGTTTCATATTTATAGAAACAAATACCAGATCCTTCATCTCTAATTCTCATGTACATGACATACACTAATGGGCTAAATGCATTCTTAAATATAGCTGCCAATTTTTTTTCCTGTTCCATTTTCAGGACAATGGCAAGCTTAGGAACATCCTTTGTTTAAGTGCACATTAACAAATAATGATGCTTCAAGGGCTATTGGGGTAATCTACTAAGTGTAGATATGGCATTTGAAGTGATCATATCTCAAAGTGGCAGAACAGGATGTAATGGGTCTAGGCATCCTTCCATGCTAAAAGTTAGCAAGCATACCCAATGGGACACAAATGAGAACATCAGAGGCAATGTAGATTGTAGGTGCAGCAGGTACTTATACACTACTATAAACCCATTGCCTTTAAAGGACAGCCGAAATAAAGAGAAGAAGGAAACAGTGCTCAGGATGATGAAAGCTGCTAATGAAAAAATATACATTATTTGAGCCTTTTTAATGTCTTATTCATGGGGCACAATGAAAGCTGTCTTTCAGAAATGGAGAGGATGTGATCTTTTAGCGGTCCGGATTCTTATTTTTTGAAATCAGGCATAGGCATAAGCCCTCAAGGGCTCAGCTGAGAATTAGAATTCTAACAATCATAGGATGACCATGTTCAGTGGGGGAGTTGGCTCTTGTACAGTGAGTACAACAGATAATTTAGAGAGGTGCTTGTACTGGCATGAACCAGGTTGCATGACAAGCTGGGCCTGCCAAAATGCCCTCTCTTACCCAGGCCAGAATATAGCTTGATTGTGCAACGGGAGGGGGGGGGACAGTTTTCTGGGAAATAGCAGGTGTTGTCTCATTAGCTACTGTTACACTGGCCTCTGTGTACTCAACCCTGGAAGTTTCATTGTTTGAAACTCATATCTTTAGAAGGCTTTTGAGTCCTCCAAAAGCCATCCCAGCATGAGCTGGATGTGTACATCCCTTGTAAGTCATTGTGTCCTGCCCCTGAAGCTTGCACATGTTTTCTGTTTGCTCCAGGGGGCTATATCTGAACAAGCTACCTTCTCTGAGCTTGTTTGTTTGTTCCTGTTATATCCTTGTGCTGATACCATTAAAATATTTTTGCCTGTTTATAGCTATCTGCGTTCCAGTGCCAAGGCCCAGTTTTTCTCTCTTGGCCTTGTCCTATGCCTGTTCTGGTCCTATTACTGAAAGGTCTTTTCCAGTATGGGTTGGGATTATGTCATTAGGTACACTAGGAGCACATTAGCTCTTTTATATTTATATGTAACATAGGAATGAAGGGTTTTTTCAAATAATTGTTAAATGATCATATCCTGAACAATGGCTTCATGCATCTTTAAAAAATTCACCTTCCATTTTCTTTAAGCACTCACCCACTAATATTTTTGCAAATAGTGAATCATTAGCTGAAGAATTCCAGTGTAAGCATCTATGACAACCTTGCCCTCACCCCTCCCTCACATGCAGGATTTTCCCTCCATTTTTCTTTCTTCTTGGCTGAGCAGCCCCTTTATCTATTTTCTTCTTTTCTGAAGGTGTATGGCAGTCTAAACAGGAGGGCCTGGCGTGATGGGGTCGCGAAGAGTCGGACTCGACTGTGTGACTGAACACTTGAGGGATGGCTCTCCCACCCTGTCAATTTACTGTATTTTGATGCTGGCTCAGCCCAGGAACTTGAGGGAAGAGACGAGATCATCTCGTTAACTTAAACTTCTGAAAATGGCACATGAGAGGCTTTTTAAAGTTCAAAAATAAACAAAGTATTTAAAGTTCAAAAATAAACAAAGTAGAGGGGGAAATATCAGATGAAATCAGGGGTAAGATGTCTGAGGTAATATAACTCTGAGGTCAAATATAATTCTGAGGTAATTTGGTATAATCGCAAACTCCAATTCAGATGTTTCCAGCATGTGAGAGTTTAAAGCTTTACACAAAGTCTTAGAATTTCTAAGATAAGAGGCTTTTGTTTCAGTGTTTTCTAAACACTCCAGTATACTTTCTTGAGTTTATCTGACTCTTCAGGTTTCAGAAGGCAGGGATACACTACCAAGTACCCAAATTCCTTCTCTAAACACACCAGGAATCTCTCCACTATTTAGAGCTATCTCCATTTTCAACTGGACAAGGAATTACTTCTCTAGACTAGAAGCTCTGTCCCATTAAGGCTGCGGTCCCACAAGGGAGAAAAGGGACCCAGTTTGGTATAGTGGTTAAGTGTGTGGACTCTAATCTGGAAGAACCGGGTTTGATTCCCCACTCCTCCACTTGCACCTGCTGATGTGACCTTGGGTCAGTCACAAGCTCTGACATGGCTGTTCATGAAAGAGCAGTTTGTGTCAGAGTTCTCTCAGCCCCACCCACCTCACAGGGTGTCTGTTGTTGGGAGAGGAAGGGAAAGGAGTTGTAAGCCGCTCTAAGACTCCAAGTGAAGGGCGGGGTATAAATCCAATCTCTTCTTCTTCTTCTTTTTCTTGCCCGAATAGGGGTCTCTTCAGCAATCCTCCCACTCCTCCTTGCCAACCTTCCCAGTCCTCAGTCAGTGATAAACTGAATTATCCTCAGCAGTCAGTTCCTAAAACTTTCCGCTCAACTGATGCTGACCAATCAAATCCCTTTGAGCAGCCTGTCACTCAAGACACTCTGGCTCTGTGAGGCATTAACCGTTCATAGTCCGTCACATGTTTATACAGCACTTATGTGCTTTAAAGCACAGTTCATCACAGCATCATTCTGTGGTGAATGTGCTTCTCGTAATGTACTGTATTCAGGATTGCACAGGGTAATCTGGGAGTGAATGGTCTTTCTTTTCTTCTTTGTTGTATACATTTTTTATTGGTTTAAAGAAGAAAAAGACAAAAACAGACATAAAAAGGCAAACATACATACAAGAGAGATCATTATCAATTTCTAACTCTTTTACTACCTAATACTTAAACATTTCAGTTTCTATTTTTCTACCTTATAGCTAAGTAAAGTATTTTCAATCTTTTTTCATAAAACTACATAGCTTTTTTATATATATTTGAGCACATACTTGGTATTCCAACTATAATTTTCTAAGTAATATCTTCATCCATATCTTAACATTTAAGATGACATTCTAATTATTCTATCCACCAAGTGCAATAGTTCCTAAGTATATATAATTTGATTTCAATATAATCAGTCTTAATCAATTACCATCTCATTCACCCTTTAACTGAATATGTTTATACTTCTTTAAGATTATATAATTCTTTTAATATATGTTTCCAACTGTGGAGATACAAACAAATTCATAATAGGTGATTTAAATCAAAGACCATACAAGGTTGTTGCTACCTTTCCCCCTATTTTTCTATATAGTACATGTAATAATAGCATATGTAAACATAAAAATATAGTTCCAATTACTATAACCTATTTGACATTTTCTCCTAAATATAGATACTATATGTTCCCTTACGAGCACTACGGTCAGGGACACAACATCTCCTGGTGATCCCAGGCCCCTAGGAGGCCAGGGTGGCTGCAACCAGGCAGCTCCAGGGTGGCTTCTACCTGGTGGAATGAGCTCCCGGAAGAGACCTGGCCCCTGCGGGATCTTGCGCAGTTCCGCAGGGCCTGTAAGATGGAGCTCTTCCACCAGGCTTTTGAGTAGGAGCCGCCACCACCTTACAACCATTACCAACTGGCCCTGGGAGGAGAGAACAACAGCACCACGTGGCACTGACATCACCAATTTGGGAGTACCAGCTTCAAGACACCATCTTTTTACTGAAGTTTGTTCCAAAACATCTAGAGTACTTATAATGTTGTAATATTGTATTGATTGTTTTATGCAATTTTAATCTGTTTTTATGTATTGGCTTATGCTTTATTTGTGAGCCGCCCTGAGCCTGCTTGTGGGGAGGGCGGGCTATAAATTAAAATAGTAAATTAAATAATAATAATAATAAATAAATATCAATTAATCACAACAAAGCCATTTTCTAACCTAATCTTATTTAATTTTTAAACCATTGAATTTCCATTAAAACTTAATCTCATAAATGTCTTGGAACATAAAAGATGCACAAGTGTATTTTTCCCATCTAGCTTCTAGGAAACTTACTTATATAATTTTTAAACTTGGCTTAACCTGTGTAGAT
This sequence comes from Gekko japonicus, assembly GCF_001447785.1. Taxonomy (NCBI): domain Eukaryota; kingdom Metazoa; phylum Chordata; class Lepidosauria; order Squamata; family Gekkonidae; genus Gekko; species Gekko japonicus. The sequence goes on from NW_015170946.1 coordinate 193,988, forward strand.
TTACTTTAATATCAAAAGTGTCATCCATAGGTCAGAGTCCACATAGAATAATTCCCTTTCCAGATTTATTTGTATAGATTTAAGTCTCTTTCCCCCCCTCTTCTGAAACCTTCTTTTTAAATGCTGTAAATCTATGTCTTTTATTTTTGTAAATGGATAAGCATATTTGTAGCAGGTTCCATCTGGATCTAATTCTTGAGTAAGTTGGAGATTCCATATAGTCTTCTATGGTCCCTGCCACACGGCAGGGAAAAGGACGCTCGAACTGCGGCTAATGTGAGCTGCAGCAAAGTTGAGACAGCGCGGCGGGATCTCACGGATCCCCCGAGCTGCAGCGCCATCGCTCCCCGGCACGATCAGATGCCGGGGAGAAAGTGATGGTGGGGAGGGGAGCCTGGCGAACTGCGCATGCTCACACATGCGCAGTTTGTCCAGGAGCCGGGGATGCGCCGGCGCAAGGACACGCCGGTGATCCCACGATCAGCGTTGCTGCGGCCCTTCGAAAAGAACCACCTCGGTAGGTGGTTCTTTTTTGGTGCGGAGCAGCACTGGAAGGACTGGATCAGGGATGGAGACGGTACGCTTCCCAGATGTTGCGGTGGGATCGCCCCCGTTTGCTCCGCCCCCGTTCCGTCCCGCTCCCAGCCCAAAAGGCCTCGTATGGACAGGACCTATGTTTTCTTTTTGCAGTATTCCCCCCTCCTCTTTGATGGTTTATCTCCTTATTTGCCTTATAATGAGCTTGTTGGTGTTCTCTGCACAAAATTCGTCTTCTTCTTTTGATGTAAAGGTCATTCCATGGAATAAATTCTCTTGCCCAGGATTTTGATCAGTATCTTGAAGAGTTGAAGGTTGCAGTTCCTTTGTTTCGGTTTTCATTTGTGGAGGCTCATTTTTGCTTTTATTAAATATTGCTTCACAAGCCTCCTGGACCGCTGCAACAACCGAGTCAAAAATTAAAAATGTTGAGTCAGTCAGAAAGGCAAATAAAATGAAAAAGGGGACGTCCAGTATGGCGTAGCGACTGCAAGCTTTTTGGAATACCTCTGAGGTGCCTGGCTCCTTTTTATTCTACTGGGACCCCCTGGAGATCCAGGTAGGTCCCGCCTGATCTCCTGGAGGGAGGTTGGGTGGCAAGGGGCTTTTTTGGCCACTCTCACATCCGGCAAGTGCAGGAGAAGCGCCGTATGTACCCCAAAGCAAGGGCGACTGAAGGAAAAACATGGCTACACCATGTTAATTAGCTGCAGCCATCCGTTTTAACAGACTAAACCGTACACAACGATTTCAAACAATAAACAAAGGCCAACGTGAGTAAACGTACTTGCAACATTCAGTTTTGAGGACTTTATTTTGATATACCCCCATTTAGGAATTGCCCCAAATATTGGAGGAGCGGCCAGGAGAAGGGAGGGGAAGAAGCTGCTTGTATTTGGATTAGGGGTAGAAGAAGGAAAATGGTTCCAGAAAAGAATGTCGAGGAAACAGAGGATATTTTAAGTAAAGAAATTACCCACCTTACAATTGAACAATTCAATAAATGGCTAGACGAGCAGATACAACATGCGGTTAAAGTGGTTTCTGAAGGACTGTTTAAGGAACCGCAAAACCTATCCAATGTATCCGAAAGAGAGAAGTCAGACTTCAGGACCCAGGAGCCCAGCCAAGACAGGGAAGGAGAGGATGAAGGAGTAGACTTTGACCACTTTCAAGAGGATAAGCTACATGGCATTTCTACTGCTCCTGTGACTGAACACGAATATAAAAATGAACTGCAAAACTTATCAAATGCACTTGAAAGAAAGAAGGAGCCTAGCCAAGACAGGGAAGGAGAAGAAGGAGAGGACGGAGGAGCAAACTTTGATTGTTTTCAAGAGGACAAGTCATATGATACTTCTACTGTTTCTAAGACTGAACT
>NW_015170946.1:196513-211643 GCF_001447785.1 Gekko japonicus
CAAGGTCTTTCAGGGGTTTCCAAAAGTTGGAGCTTCCCCCCCTCTCCGCTTACTCGATAAGCAAATCTGGCAAGTGGCGACATATTTGGATACATCTCTTCTTATCTCTGGCCTGCAAAACTGTCTTTGGAACAAATGCAGGGTATTTAAATAACCAAAATGTCCAGACATTTTATTTATTTATTTATTTATTTATTTATTTATTTATGTACCTTAGACTTGATATAGCGCCCTAACCCCCGAGGGGTCTCTGGGCGATTCACATTTTTGTCGTTCTAAGAACTGAATCATCCTATCTAGGGCCACATTGAGGATTGGGGGTGGGACTACCTACCAGCACCCTCGGTGGTATATGCTCTCTTTTTTGCATCCTTGGCTCGGCTCAGCATCTGTTCGTAGTTTTGCGACTAAGTTGACCCTTGGCTGCTGGGCCGGCGCAGCATCCCCTCCTGGCTCACAATACTCCTCCGGAACTCCCGGCACCACGCAGGTGCACGACTCCACACGCTGGCCAGCCTCGTCTGTCAGGCACTGCCATGTCCACGTCATCGTCGTGCGCCTCAGGTCTCCGCTGCTGCTGCCGTCGTCAGGTCTCTGCTGCTGCTGTTGCTCGGTGTTTTCCCTCTGGCCGCCAGGGATCGCTCCGCACCGCTCCACTCCACCAGCACCGCCGCCGCCGATGTTACGCCGCTGGTCGCCACCATCCGCATCGCCACACCATCCGCACCACCACCATGCCTCCTTCTACAGAGGTGGGTGCCCCCTACCCGTCTAAGGGTAGGTACCCATTCGCCTACTTGCATTAGATATTAAGTAACTTTTGGCCCGCTGGGTTGGTGGGAGCTGGGACAGAGGCCGGGAGCTCACTCTGGCCACGGTGGTATTCAAACAGCCACAATGGCTGCTCATAGTTGTTAAAGCAGGCATTCTACCGCCTGCACCACCGCTCCCACTATATAATAGGGATATAGTGAAGATAACTATCTACAGAATTAGACAGGCATACTGGCTATGAATACATTATTAAGAAGAATAAAGTAGACAATATTACTTAACTTTATAGACCAAGATAGAATAAGAGAAGGAACTTTGTGAGTCTGAGAAGATAGAATAGACTCTCCAAAGAAAATAAGATTGGTATGAGTAACACAAAGAAAAATTTATAGTTAAACTTATGTTATGCTGTCAATATCTAGAAGGTCTTAGGAATGGGAAAGTCATAATAAAATTCCTAAAGACAGAATAGGAGAGTCACAACTGGAAATGTAATTAATAAGAAATTAGTTCACACAACTTAAGACCCGGAGATTCAGTGACTCCCTGGGAGCTCCCTGGGAGACATCTGATGGTGAAAGAGCAATATTTCTCGGGTCCTTGCTTTGGGATGGTAGGAGGAGGTCTTCTCATGCACTGCCATGCATGCAAATTTCTAAAACAAGTCCCCTGCGATGAGCCCCCCTTCAGGAAGGCTCATTGGGACCCAGGCACCCTGGATCCACAACTTAAGACCCAGAGATTCAGCGACTCCCTGGGAACTCCCCGGGAGATGTCTGATGGTGAAGCCCCACAGACCGGATATCTCAATGGTCTTTCTTTTTGATCTGAATGGTAGTATAGAATGCCTTTTTAGAAGAAGAAGAAGAAGAAGAAGAAGAGATTGGATTTATACCCCGCCCTTCACTACCCAAGCCAGCTTCTACTCTGTACTTCCCAAATTGCATAAATATTCTCTTTATTTATAACTTCAGTAGCGTCTTCTTGGTCTGGTCTAAAAGGTAGCAGTGACAAATGATTAATAAGAAGGACAAGATTACTTTTGTTTTGTTTTTCTATTATTCACTAAATCTCAAACATCTTGGAATAAGGGAAAGGGATTCAAAGTCTAATGAGGAGGTTCGCGATCAGGTAAATCTCATGTAAGAAAATAAGCACTGGCCTTGCTCTGTTCTTCAGATGGCTTCAGTTTATTACTACTAATTATCATGCTAACATCATATATCTAATTCTGAACTGGGCTATAAAGTAGGGTTGCCAGGAATGGCATGGCCCAGCAGATGGCAGGTACTTACTGTGGGTGGGAGAGCAATTGTTGCTGCTCAGTGACATCACTTCCAGTGTGACCTGGAAGTGCCAGCATCATGCCAGGGCAACACTTTAGTAGTTGCCCAGAAGTTATGTCATCACACGGTGGCAACAATTGCTAACCCCACCCCCCATTTGGCCAATTTGCTTCTGCCCACCTACCAGCTGAGCATCAGCAGGCAGCAACTGAAATTTCTGGGACTTTGCTTACCATAAGCAAGCAAATGGAAAACCTAGCAATTGAGGGTGAATCGAAAAAATCCACACAATATAGTGAGAGGCAAAGAGAATGTGACCATTGCATAACTTACCTGTGTGACTTGGTACTTGGAACTTGTGCAACCAGGCTTAGTCTAGCAGAAACCCTTTTATGAATCGGTGAGGCCGGGTGGTGGTAATCATGCAACTCACTGCCTTATGACTCATCTGGCCTGGCAGCAGTTGCCATGCAACTCGCCTGGGTGATTTTCTACTGTGCAAACTGCACAGTTTGTCCAGAACTAGTTGTGGTTACCACAGGACTCACCCGAGTGACTTGCAGCTACATGACTTTTCCCCCTTGCCTGGATTTTTCCCATGGAGAGACTGAAAGGGAGGGGAAGGAGCAAAAGCTAAAGACTTGGAGGGAGCAGATAAAAGTAGGTTACCATAAGAACATAAGAGAACATAAGAGAAGCCAATGTTAGATCAGTCCAACACTCTGTCACAAAGTGGCCAAAAATACCAGGTGTCATCAGGAGGTCCACCAGTGGGGCCTGGACACTAGAAGCCCTCCCACTGTTCCCCCCCCAGCACCAAGAATACAGAGCATGACTCACCCTAGAGTCCCTATCTATACCTTATGGCTAATAGCCACCAATGAACCTCTGCTCCATATGCTTATCTAATTCCCTCTTGAAGCCATCCATGCTTGTAACAGCCACCACCTGCTGTGGCAGTGAATTCCATGTGTTAATCACTCTTTGGATGAAGAAGTACTTCCTTTAATCTGTTCTAACCTGACCACTCAGCAATTTCATTGAGTGCCCACGAGTTCTTGTATTGTGAGAAAGGGAGAAAAGTACCTCTTTCTCTACCTGCTCTATCCCATGCATAATCTTATAAACCTCGATCATGTCCCCCCTCAGCTGTCGTTTCTCCAAGCTAAAGCGCCCCAAGCTCTTTAACCTTTCTTCATAGGGAAAGTGTTCCAAACTTTATATCATTCTAGTTGCCCTTTTCTGCTCTTTTCCCAAAGCTATAATATCCTTTTTAAGGTGTGGTGACCAGAATTGTACACAGTATTCCAAATGAGGTTGCACCATTGATTTATAAATGGGCATTACGATATTGGCTGATATGTTTTCAATACCCCTCCTAATAATCCCCAGCATAGCATTAGCCTTTATTTTACTGCAGTTGCACACTGTCTCGACATTTTCATTGAGATCTACTATGACTCCAAAATCTGTCTCTATCAGTCTCTGCCAGTTTGGACCCCATCAACGTGTATTTATAGTTAGGATTTTTGGCTCCAATATGCATCACTTTGCACTTGGCCATGTTGAACCCCATTTGCCACGTTAACGCAAACTCTCATCCTCAACAGTTCCCTTTGGAGTGTCTTACAATCCTCCCTGGTTTTCACCACCCTGAACAACTTACAAGTTCACATTTGAGTTCTTTCAGAACTCTCGGATGTATGCCATCCAGGCCTGGGGATTTATCAGTTTTTAAGTTGTCTATCAGTTGTAGGACCTCCTCTCTCATCACCTCAATCTGACTCAGGTCTTTCAACACCCTTCCTGAAATCAACGGTTCTGGAGTGGGCAAGCACTTCTCCTCTTCCACAGTGAAGACAGAGGCAAAAAATGCATTCAGCTTCTCAGCCATTTCCCTATCATCCTTCAGTACTCCTTTTACCCCTTGGTAATCCAAGGGCCCCACTGCCTCAAGGGTGGGTTGCTGCTTCTAATGTATTTGAAGAAAGTTTTATTGTTGGTCTTTATGTTTTTTGCTATATGCTCCTCATATTCCCTTTTTGCCTGTCTGATCACAGACTTGCATTTTATTTGCCAGAGCCTGTGTTCCCTTTTATCATCCTCACTGAGACTAGCTTTCCACCGCTTAAAGGAATCTTTACCTTTAACAGCTTCCATTACTTTGTTTGTTGACCATGCAGGCTTTTTTCTATACCTATCTGTGTCTTTCCTTGTCATTCTCACCACAGACACACACAAGGAGAGAGCTACTAACAGCTCAAAGTATGCAGAAAATGCTCCCAATCTTGTTTTTATTCTTCAAACAGGAAAGCATTCTGTGCTCCACCTCAAAAGGTTAGCTATTTTTAAAAGATGTGAAAAGAGATACAGATGTAAGGTTTTCTTCTTACCCACAGTGTTTATTTATACCACAATAAACTTGCTTGTGTTTAATATTTTTCCAGAAACCCTTCAGTAGTAATTTGTATCAAGTGAAGCAACAAAATTGACAAGGAGCAAGATTGAACTCACTCGAAAAGCCATTTATGACTCCATTCAATGATTCAGTTTTCTAAGGGCAACAGCAAATGTCAGCATGGTTACAGTCTGGAAACTCATCACTTGACATCAGGAAAGAATGGTGACCTGCCCAATAATGGAAGTTCTTTCTCTCCTTCCTTAATGGCATTGCACAAAGCAATGTGAGAAGTTTACTGGGCTTCACCTTGGCATTTGAAGAAAGAAAAAGGACGATCTCTGCCCAAACTGTGTTAAATTAGAGCCCCTCACAGCCCTGTCTGTAAAAACAGAAGGAGCAGCAGCATTCTTTGATGAAATAGGGCATCTTCTGGAGGGGGAAGGGTTAATAAAACATTGATGCCCTTTGTGGGAAAAGGAGGCTTGAAAGCTGGCAAAGTCACTTGTCAGGAAAACTGAAGAAATGAGAAAACCTCTCATAAAGTGTGACTTTTTGTCACCATTAACATCCTACCACATGCTGAAGCAGATGGGATTTCTCTGGGCTCTTGCCAAACTCTGAGTTCATAAGAGGCTAGAAATAGAAAGCTCAGCACCAAATGCAGCCAATTATAATAGAGGGCTTGTTATCACAACTTTCTACGATTGTAAAATAAGGGAAAGTGTTCCCAAAGTAGCCACAAGTCACTGCCTCATGGCATATTTGTTCTCATAATCTTTTCCACATCTACCCTGGTCTCTTCTTCTCTTTCCTGTCACTTTTTCTGCTTTCTGGCCACTGTCCATTTGGATCAATAGTGCTGCTGGATCATTACAAAAATATCACATGGTGCAAAAGCACACACTGTTTATTGTATGCATCATACAATTTTTATTGTGTGGTTTTCTTATTTTGTAATCTAGAGTTTTTTTGTAACCCAGTTTTCTGCATTATTTATTGTACGTATTATACTGTTTTATTGCATTTTTATTTAAAACTTTTATAATCCATCTAGAGTTTTAGTAAAAAAGTAAATAAATGAAGTACCTAAGTAAATAAGTAAATATTTGTGCTTAAGGGAAGGAGTAACACCTATAATGAACAAGCTGAATTCTTGTTGGTTGCAACTGTCTCTGCAACTGCAAAACAGTAGTTGACTGGCTGCGGCACTGGTGGTTGGGTATTTTTTTATTTTATTTATTGGATTTCTACCCTGCCCTTCCTGATGAGGCAGGCTCAGGTATGATGGTACAATTGGTACTCTTTCTGACACATCACAAAGTGGTATTTGGACCACCCAAGGGAAGTGACAAAAATTTGAAGCCTTAAGATAAAATGCCAAAATGAAGATCAAGAACTTGTGAGAGTTATATTGTAGCACCGGGTAAAACCAAGAATTCAAATCTATACTGAAGTACCTGAGAAAAATCATTTCAGGACATTTCAGTCTTTCCCATTGTAGCAAGATAGTAATTTCTGTGCTGCTCAAATGTCTGAGTATTGCAAAGACTCATTTGTACATTGCAGGGAGGGATGGCCATTTAACTTACAGGAAAATTTCCTGGTGGACCATTGCTCTAGAAAGCCATGGGGCCCAGTAGTAGAGCCATGCCTCAGAAACTCTGCCCAGGCCTTGACAGTATTTGAGATATTACTGGCAAGCTGTCAGTCAGTCATGAACAGCAGTTAGATCTAACTGATCTAAAGTGACAGTCAGGAGTCAGGTGACAGCCAGATTGCATCAGATTCTGGAGCAGTCACCATGAGTCAGCTAAATGTTAATTGCTATGTCCTGATTGGTCAGTGTACATATATATTGTGACTTGTACAGTGCTACACATCTCTTTTGTGGGATCGTTTGTCTGCATAGCATCTTGTCAGTTTGAACAATGAGTTTGATTCAGAAGGGCTGTATATATATGTTCCAGTGTCCAGTGTAAATAAAGTGTAAATACTCTGTATATACTGAAACAGAGTCTCTGCTACTTTACGGCGTTTCTAACTACCGTCAGGCCTCAGGGACCACTTGGCCCAGAACCCTCATTAGCCACAGCACTTTGTGTCAGCTTACCAACTGTCTCCTTCTGCACTGCTTCCTGTTTGGGGGCTGATGCAGCGGGTGAGCTAATGCCCCTTGTCAGCCCCACTGAGCTGATTGGCCCTGCAATCTCCAAGTGGGGCCTGGAGATATCCCAGAATTATAGCTGATGGCCAGACTACAGAAATCAGTTCCCATGGAGAAAATGGTTGCATTGGGGTGTGTGTGGATTCTATAACATTATATCCTATTGAGGTCCCTTCCCCCCAGGCTATATGCCACAATCTCCACAAATTTCCTAACCTGGAGCTAGCAATCCAAAAGCAGGGAGCCAGTCAGCATGACTTGCTTCAGGGCTGTTTTCATTTCCCAGTCTGCTCATGCAGGGAGGATTTTTTTTGAGAAGCCCAAATCATGAAATCAGAATAATTCCATGATTCATCATAGGAAGTGTCTGATAAACTCAATAATAAGAGGAGTGAGCAATACTGTGCTGTTATAGTTAGGGATGGGCATGAACTGAGAAAACATGGTTTGGTTCATGGTCTGTGACATGCCCAGTTCACAAACCACGAATTATCATGGATCTTTTATCAGACAAATGAACTGGTTCAGTTTGTGAGGTTCATGACCCAGTAGAATGGATCTGGTGCAAGCTAGACACCAAACTCACAGGGCATCTCCAGCACACTCTTCTCTACCTACCCACCAAGTTTGGTGAGGATTGGATTTATGGGGTCCGAGTTAAACTCTCCCAAAGAACGTGCCCCCAGGAAAGTTTTTTCTGGGGAAATGACAGGCAGTCATTTTCCCCGAAAGCACTTTCATGGGGGCACCTTCTTTGAGGGGCCATAATTCAGAACCCATAAATCCAATCCTCACCAAACTTGGAGGACAGGGAGAGTAGAGTCATCCAGAGATCCCCCATGAGTTTGGTGTCTAGCTTGCACAGGATTTGTTCTATACACTCCTGAACCTCTGAGCCTGTCAAAATGGCCACCTGTCACAGGCTGTCATTTCGACAGATGCAGGTTCAGGAGGTTCAAGTGTGTAGAGAATGGATGCTGTGCAAGCTAGAGACATCAAAGTCACAGGGGACCTCCATCGGATATTCCTCTACATGTCCTCCTAAATATGTTACTTTGAAGTTAGGCAAACATTTAGATTGAGTGGAGACAGCCTGTATGGAAACATATCTGTTCATGAACCAGCATAAACCTCCACAAACAGCTTGAAAGTTTGTGGAAAATTTGTGCCTGCCATGAACTTCACTTTGCAAAACACGAACCAGTTAAAATTTGTCACAAACTTTAGTTCATGAGCTGGTTTGTGCCCATCCCTAGTTATAGTGCTCAGCCTTTTAGAAGTATACCTGCCACAAATTTCACTTTGTAAACCACGAACCAGAAAACATTTGCCACAAACTTTAGTTTATGAGGCGGTTTGTGCCCATCCCTAGTTATAGTGCTCAGCCTTTTAGAAGTAAAGCTTACAAATAAAAAGACTAAGAGACAGCTGGTATGATCATTTTTATATGCAAGTTTTCCACCAGACATCTCCCTTTCTAAGGTGGCATAGGAGGCCTGCTTGAGATGGTTGAATGGCTCAAACCAACTCAAACCAACCCTGTTCGCTTCCATGTGACTATGATCTCATCACAAGAATTAATGTTCTGTGCAAACCACTCTACCAGATTGCTTTTATAGACTGCTCCATATCTGTTTGGTTCTTCTCCTTGGTTTCATTGTCTCTCCCTCCATTGCTATCTAGCAATCACTGTTATCTTATTTGCTGCCTGTTCCTGCCTACGGTACTCTTGCCTAATTCTCACTGAAGCAGTAAACTTATGATTAGGCTGCACTATTTTAAACTGTTCGAATTGTCCTCAATATAAAAATATTCCCTCCTCCTACAAAACGTAACATCACAGAGAAGAGTTCTACACCACCTTTTTGTCTGTCACGATGTTTTTTTCAAAAAGTGGCCAGGAAATACTTTGCATGAAGGAACAGTCAGTCTTCCCCACCCACAATCTGAATGGTACAGCTCTTGCCAGCTTTATAAACTAGTTTTCTGGCTATTTGCATCTTACACTCTCTGTTGCTGTGTGCACAATTCCTTGACTCCCCCCTTCAAACATATTACTTTTCTAGGGTTCATTTATTGCCTAAGATGTTGCATCATGAACTGATTATCTCCCTAATATCCAGTCAAGTGTCTGGATACAAACAATCCAGTCCCTCCTGGTCCAGAAGAAACTCACTCTTTTTTGTTTGTGTATGTTTTTTTAAAAATGTGAGTGTGTGTACATGAGTGCGTGTGCACCTGGAAGTCATGGCGACCTCTGGTAACTGGGTGTGCACTGGAAGTCATGGTGACTTCTGATGATTGACCCCTACTGGGGGCCTGGAGGATATTCAGAGAGGTGGTTGAATAAAGCTTGCCCCGCCTCCTGCCTCTGGTATTTCAAAGAGGTCTCCCATCCAAGTACTTGCCAGAGCTGACCCTGCTTAGCTTCTGAGATCTAACAAGATCAGGCTTGCCTTAGCTATCCAGGTCAGGGCCAGAAGAAACTCACTCTTGATCTGCAAGCCCCAGTCTTGCCAAGGCCACCAAACTAGTGTCTTAACAACTTCACCCTGTTCAGTTCTTTGCCAATACAGACCTTTAATGAATCTCTATGCTGCACCTCATGATGGTGTATATATTATTTACTGCAGCAAGCTGCAGAAAATGATGCCACAGGTATCAGAAGTAGGGTTCCCAAATCCCCCCGGGGGGCGGATTTCCCCCCACTTTCAAGGCCCAACTTTCGCCCCATGCGGAATCGGGCCCGGGGGAAACCCCACCCCCGCACGCGCGTCACCCGGAAGTGACGTCGCACGCTGGGGGCGGGGCCACGCCATTTGAGGGGAAGACAAAGAGTTAGACGCCGGCCGGGAGCCTCCCGCTCCCAGCTAAAATGCATTTGGCAACCCTAATCAGAAGTGTGGGGAAAAATAAACATTATTTAATGCTGTCCAATTCCTACTGCAGCTGCTTTCAAAAATACTGCTGCCTACATTTCAGTTCTGTGTTGGTGTTCCCCAGAACTGCTTCTTCCATACACCCATTCATGCATTGCTTTGGTTCCTACTATCATGACTGTGTCTTTTGGTTGCAAGCCTCATTCTGAGCTGGTGCCATTGTCATTTTTCTTCAGTGATGATAGAATCAGGCTGTAAAATTTAACATTCCATTTATAAATTCACCCTGTTCAGAAACTAAAATAAAGTGAACTGAATGATTATTTTGTTCCAGGTCTCACCTTAGTGCATCTAGTGATGAGAAAACACTCTCTGTACTCAAATAACAATTTAATCACAGTTGCTTGTATAAAGTACAAAGTGGCTGAAGTAAGCTAATACATTAAAGAGCCCCAAATAAATGAACAATGCAGCCACATAAATATAGGACACAAGATAGCTTCTCTATATTGGCATAACCCTATGATCCCTCTAAGATAGTAATAAATAATATTTTAAATAAAAATTTACTCTGAGGGGGGGGAATACATTTGAATTTATTTTTATGCTCTTTTGACCATACAGTTTGAAATATTAAGACACCATGTCTTATATTTTAACAAGTGTATTTTAAATAAACAGAATGTTCTTAGTCTCTACAGTTAATTAAAATATGCATCCCCTCCATCCAAGTAATAACTAAACTATTTGTTTGGCAAATTGCTTTGATGCACATCTTTCTCTAGGAAGCAGTGTAATTCCCAGGTATTTTGCAGATTCAGCCCAACAAAATAATCCTCGGAAGTACTCATTTCCCTATAGATGACCAAGACTTTGTTCCAATAAAATCTTTCAAATGGATGATTAGATTGAAACTCTATTGATATTAATTTGTATTACTTCAGGATGCTGTTGATAAGCTCTTCTTCCTTGTCCTTTGATCTATACTCATGTACTCATTGGGATCTGGGGTTGAATGGGGAAGGTGCATGATGGCTTAGCTAAAACCAGGAAGACGTTATAATTCAGACAGAGTACATAACTCAAGCACTGGCCAACTCTCACTTCTCTTTTGCAGTATGTGAATACCTTTGTTAAAACTCCTGCATTACTAAATATTAACATTTCAACAGCTAGATAGATATCTGCAAATGTCTTTAAAAGTCCCCTTCAGTCTCCTTTTTAAAATGTTGATGTTTTTGCTTCCATTTGGCACCCAAGGAATGCAGCATAGGCAGCTGTGCAGCAGGCTATGCAGGCACTTGGATTCCCCCAGTGACACAAGGTAGTTATAGGTCGAATCTGCATTTGCATTTTTAAATCAGTTTGGTGCTTTCTCTATGCTTGTTTGAATGTTGTTTGGAGAGGATTATTTTAAAGCAGTGCAGAGGTGCAAAGACAGTGGAGTCACCAGGAGAGGGTGATAAACATATGCGGACGTGCAAAAGTATGCTAGCACGTGTGAAAACGACACCAAATGTAAACAGCTTTTTTAAAGACGGTGTCAGAAGGCTGGGACACCAGTGAGAAAGACAAATGCAGATTCGACCATAGTCAAAGTGCAGAAGCAAGCATTTTGGCAGTTGCAAAAAGAATGCAGTGACTTTCTTGATGCATCTATGAACAAAAGGTTCAACTGTTTCTAAGAGATCAACTTGGCAAGAGAGAAAACTACTATAGCATAGAGAAAAAAATGCTAGGCAGAATTGAACAGTAGCCAGGGGCATGTATTTTGAAGCTCAATGGGACAGAATGGAATAAAGGCAAGTATTTTGCACTCACTCCGAGGAATAGAGTCAGCAGTAAAAAATAAATGGTGAGGATGGAGCAGTAATAATAGCCCTAGAAATGGTTGTGGCAGCTGCACTGATTTATGTTGCATAGACTTGAACAGGTCAAGAATAACTAGCCCAGCAAGCGTTCCTGGAGGGAGGGAGGGCATTTCCAGGATAAACTTTCAATTTCCAGGATGGAGACCCTTCTAGTCCCTCCTCTGCTGTGGGTGGGCAGAACTAGCATGTGCTAGTAAAGCAAAAAAAGTAGCTCAGTCACAACAACAGATGCTAATATGTTGTTTTATCTGCTGCACATTAAAGCAAATAACTTAGAAACATAGAGCTGGTAATGCAGGAAATCCACAGCTACTCCCGTTTCCCCCAGTGTCCCCTGCCCTTCCAAATATGCAAATTAGACTGCTTTAACAACACCATCTCCAGTCTGCTTGCACCACCATTTTCTGCCACTGTCTATCACAGATGTATATCCCAAAACTTTACATCATCTCTCAATATTTCTGTTGGAGCAGCTGACCACCTTCCTGTTAAAATGCCCTGTAACCTTCTTTCCTGCTATTGTGTAGTGCGTTAGACGTGTGTAGAAACCACAGAGACGTATGTAGTGATCAGCATGGTTTACTGGTACACAACTAGAACACAGAACACCGGCCGGGTGGCCAACTATATACAGTACCTGGGAACACCCCTAGATCCTATTTGTGGGTTTAAACCTCCCGCCAAAGTCCCTATTGGTTCCCCAAGGAAAATCTAGGAGCCTAGTCCCTATTGTTCCTAGGGAGTTAAGCTCGGCAGTAAATCGCTGGCGCCTAGTGGCGGTTAGCAGACATAAAACCTGCCTTAATCAGTTCATTATGAGTTCTACTGCCATTCACCCGTGCCCAGTCCTAGGACTTCTACTTCTTCCTCCACTTTCTTATTGTCAGGGTTGGGTCTGATGAGTTCTCCTTGGAGAATAAGTCTGCCATGGTGGCTGACCCTATGGAGGTCAAAACCCTGGCAGACCCTGAGGTTCCAGGGCGCTCCATGGCTGCTGAGCTAGAAGCCCAGTTGGTCCATGACCAGAAGCCATAGGAACAGACTAGAATGATCCAAGGAATCCACCAAGGAGATTTGTATATTGCTAGGGATCCCACAGTCACCCTCAGAACCGCATGAGAGGAGAAGGTAGAAAGCCTGGGTAGAAGCTCAGCTATGATGGTATAGTGAGTAGCTTGCCATTTGGGGCCTCTCTTCCTCACTGGAAGACCAACCTTCACTGTGAGGCTTTTCAGGATGCTGGACAGGACCCTGCTGTAAGTGACTGCAGACTCTGGGAAACTGCTGCAACTGCATTAGCTTCTAGCAATAGCCTTAGTTCGGCTCTGGCTATTATAGGACAACAGTTTTGATACTATCTGCCTTGAAGGTGCTTGAGAGAACTTCTGCCTGTCCCTGGGTGAAAGCAGGACACTTACTTCTTAAATTTATTCAACATTTTTCATTCTGAAGGAACATAATAATAATAATACAATAATGAACACAATAGAAGAAACATATAATTAAATAAAACAAATAGAAATTAACCAACTATAACTTGGTCTGGTCTTGAATCTGATGGTCCAACTCATTCAAGGGCACAGGTTATGGGCTCTTGCCCTTTGGTTCATGCCCAAGGGCTCACACTTCTTTTTCTGCCCAAGTTTATACCTGGATACTGGAAGAGCAGGCACAGCTTAGGTGTTGCAACTGGCAGCAATGATGCTCCTCCCACTCTGTCCTCCCTGCTCTCTTGAAATATGCTGGCAATCCAATAGATATCCATAAACTTCTATCTCCCACTCCATTTGTTGCTACTATAGGTAACTATGAAGCTTCTGATGACATCAGCTGTGACATATCTACCATGCAGTTGATGTTTTGAAGAATTTTAGCATAGTATGGTTCTGCCAAGAACTTGGGTATGGAAAAGGTCACCCTGCACCTTGCTAATGCCAACTGTTCCTACTTCCTCCAGTTGCCTCCAATGAGCCTCCGCCAAGGTCAGCTGCAGCCTCGCTAGGGTTGCCAACTCAGAGTTGGAAAATACCTGGAGATTTGGGGGATGGAGTCTGGAGAGCATGGGGTTTAGGAAGGGTAGGGACCTCATTGGTATAGAGTTCCATAGAGCCCGCCCTCCAAATCAACCATTTTCTCCAGGGAAACTGATCCCTGTCATCTGGGGATCAACTATAATAGCAGGAGATCAGGCAGCACCTGGAGATTGGCATCCTTAAACCTCACACAATCTCTATATTAATACTGCCATACAATAATTAATTAATATCAATACAATATTTCCAGATACGTATAACTTTATTTTGATAATTTAACATGGAATTTGAACACTGACCTTCAATATATGGATATATTTACATGCAGATCAGGTGATTTATCATAGAGGGATAACTATTCTTACATAATATCTACTGTAGTAAGCTGGGCTCATGTTTGAAATCTAAAGAAATCCCTTGGTGGCAGATTGTATTTCACAATAAGGCAAAGTAATACTATTTATAGAGTAAGCTACTGTGACCTGGACTGAAATACTGGGAAATTTACACCAGATGCTAACACCCTAACTTTGAAAGAACTCTCATACTCTTCATCCTTATCAAACCATTTATGTTCTCAATGAATCTGCAAACTGAGCCTTCGTGTTTTAATGACTAGAAATCATGAATATTAAACCCAGGAAAAGTTGACAGTATTTAAATGAGCATCATTAGGAGACACATAAATTAACAGGATTTTTAGTTCTTGTGGAACTGCCGTTTCAATGTTAATTAAACAACTGGAGTGCTCTTGTGCATTTCTAGCAAACTGTCCCTAATGTGCACTGCTGAATATGATTATGGGTGGCTGCCTTGCTGTTTAATTATTTTCAAGCTGATATTTTCCCCTGCTGCTGCAGTAGTTTTATGCTTGTCTTGCATTCAGAAGGTGATGGGGCTTATTCCCTAAGGAGACTGTCAGTTTGATCTGCATGTGGTGCTTATACCGAAATATCCATTTTTATTACTATAACATGCACATATAATGTTGCTCCCTAACCCTACTGAAAAAGCCTTGATTACTGACTGTACTATCTTTGTACATAACAGCCATTTGATGACTTACTGGGATTTTAGCAGACATTCTCTATCACAGTGGTAATCACTATTCATTCCACTCTGAACACACAGGTGGTAAAGAATCTGAATTTAAGAAATGGGGAGGGGAAAGGGGAAAAATAAGCTAGCATCAAACTGATTGATCTCCTCTCATTACTTCACACATGTGAGCTGAATTGTTATACTTACTGACTGCTACACCATATTTAACTAGAAGAACTCCTGATTGTTTGGAAGTTCTTTATCTGCTTTATCTATCTCTCTTCTCTCTAAATATAAAAGCCAGTTGGGGTGGCAAAGTTCTATGCCCAGCAAAATCAGTTGGCTCCCTGATATGTCACTCAGAAGCTGTCCCTATCCACTAGCTGCGTTGCATGAGTTCTCCCCCACCCACTGCAGCCTAGGCCACTCTTCTCTGATTGGGCCAGCATTTCAAGGTCATTTGCATATGGAAGCTGATTGGACTTCACTCCATTCCACACCTCAAACTCCCCCCCCCCACAAGACAGTTGGAACTGTCAGTTGCTTATGCAACCTGGTGTATTCTGAGGTAAAATATGTCCTCACTCACAACACTTCCCCTTAAAAAGAAACAAACCCAATAACACAACCATGCCACACCACAAAAAAGACAGATCACACCACAAGCAGAATACCACGAGG
>NW_015170946.1:212057-225325 GCF_001447785.1 Gekko japonicus
CAGGAACATCCCTATGGAAGCTGCCTGGGTGATTTCGGACCAGCCACAGACTTTCTGCCTAATCTACCTTACAGGGTTGCTGTACAGATCACAAAGCCGAAGAGAATGAACTGAGCTGCTTTGCTCCCCGCTAATGAGAAAGACAGAATTTTTCCTAGGAAGAGGCTGCTGAGAGGGGAGGAGATAAAGTTGCCAACTTTAGGTATGGAAATTCCTGGATATTTGAGGGGTGAAGCCCGGAGAGGGTGAGGTTTGAAGAGGGGTGAGACCTCAGACAGGTACAGTGCCATAGACTCCACCCTCCAAACTAGCCATTTCCTCCTGGGGAACTATTGTTGCCAATCTTGGCCCAGCGGCCATCAAACCATTCTCTTCAACCCCCTGCCATTCAGCTGACTTTCCCCTAGGACTGCCAATCTCCATGTGGGACCTGGAGATCTCCCACTGTTACAATTGATCTCCAGATGACAGAGATCAGTTCCCCTGGAGAAAATGGCTGCTTTGGAGGGTAGACCCTATGGCATTATCCCCTGGTGAGTCCTTCCACCCTCCCCATGCTTCCCTCCACAGGATCCACTCCCCAAATCTCCAGGTATTTCCCTACTTAGAGATGACAACCCTACTTCCCCCTCAGTGCCTGTTGGTAGGCAAACAATCTTGGTCCTTTCACCTATTTTGGTCTTTGGGCGAAAACCCATTGGGGCCAGTCCTGATAGGGTTGCCAACTCCAGATGGGAAATTCCTGACGATTTGAAGGATGGAGCATGAAGAGGGTGAGGTTTCAGGAGGGGTGGGACCTCAGACAGGTATAATGCCATAGACTCCACCCATCAAACCAGCCACTCCATCCTGGGGGACCACTGTTGCCAATCTCCAGGTGGGGGCTGGAAATCAATCAGAATTACAACTGCTTTCCAGGAGGGAGGGGAGAGGAGACGGAAAGCTGAAGTCAGGGGGCAGATAATGGTAGATTGACAATTGGATGGGAGGGAGATAGGGTTGCCAACAACAGGTTGGAAAATCCCTGGAGATTTGACGGGTGGAGCCTGGAGATGGTGAGGTTTGAGGAGGGGTGGGCTCTCAGAAAGGTACAATGCCATAGACTCCACCCTCCAAGCCAGCCAGTTCCTCATGCGGAACCATTGTTGCCAATCTCAAGGTGAGGTTGTATATCAAAAATGAGAGCTCACAGGAGGAGATTGTATAAATATAAAGACACTCCGTGAATGAATTACGAACAAAAGCAGAAAAATTATATTGTATGAAACAATTCAAACAATTTGAAATCTTTGTAACCCATATTTATATATAACAGAGCTAGGAATAAAAAGTACTTGATACAAAGGGAGAATACAATTAGAGTCCACAATTCCTTTGTATAAAAAACTTCAGAAGTGCAATAGTTCCACGTCATATGTGAGTACAGCTATACACAGCTGGCTTCACTGCAGCATTCATGTTACGCTTCTTCAGATAGCTGGTACTCTTTAGCTGTGAATGAAAAAGAGTTTCAACAATTCTCCTTCACTAGTTTTCCATTCGCTCCACTGATAGGTTCTCTTTCTTCCGATTAGGCTTCTGCAACTAAAGAGAAAACTAGTGAAAGAAAATTGTTAAAACTCTTTTTCATTCACAGCTCAAGACAGGTAGAATGCCATAGACTCCACCCTCCAAACCAGCCATTTAGTCCTGGGTAACAATTGTTGCCAATCTCCAGGTTGGGCTGGAGATCACTCAAAATTACAACTGCTCTTCAGATAGCAGAGATCAGTTCCTCTGGAGAAAACGGTGGACTCTGTCATTATACCATGCTGAGGTTGCCACAGCAAATTAACACTGTGTGCCCAAAGCTGGGGTACTCTCCCAGAGCCTTTCTATAGAACTTGTTGCATTTATTTCCACAACGGGACTTAATCCTACTATAGATATAAAAGAAAGTCCCCTCACCGTAAAATGAATGCCCAAGCCAAACCGCTGGAGACACCAAATTTGGGGAGAGCGCTCCTACCATGGTGTAGGTGCTCAGTAAGAAGGGATTTTTAGAAATTCGACCCCTAAGTGGGTCAAAAGGGGGGGAAATGTGCTCTCCCCATTGATTCCTGTGCAGCTGCCAGGCAGCTGCCTCTCTGTACCCCCCATTCTCTGATTGGCCAGCTTCAGAACTCAGTGTTCTGAGGTAAAAAAACCCAACAGTTACAGGGGACTACAGAGAGCTAATGACAGTTGAGGAAATCAGGAGTGGCCAAGAACCGCCTGTGAGGTGAAGCAAAGCTGCTGGCCCAGCCTCTCCGATGGCTTCCAACACCCCCCTCCTCCTACACCTAACAGGCAGTTGTCTGTCAGGTGCAGCCCCACCTCCACAGTGGCTTCTAATAGTCCTCCCCCTCCCTGTCCTACACTGGACAGGCAGCTCCCTGTCAGGTGTAGGAGAGGAGGTGGGATGCTTACAGCCGCTGGGGAGGTTTGCTCAGCAGGATTGCTTTAGCACTGCTGCTGGCCCAGCCTCCCTGATGCCTTTAATTATAATCCCCCCCAACACCGGACAAGGTGGTGTCTGTCAGGTGTAGGAGCAGGATCAGGGTATGAATGTTTATGGGGAGATAGTAAAGGACATTTGCCCCCCAATCTGGAAGAAGGGACAGGCAACCATTCTTGGGTACTGAACGGGCCAGTTTTTAAACTTTCTAACAACAATAAGCAAACAAGAAACGGCAAGGACAGGGCACATTGCGGTATGACAAGGCCAGGGGTCATAGACCCCTCCCACTCCATATTGGAATAGGGCGAGCCACCCAGCCCTGGATGGAAGCCAAAGTAGTATGACTCCCTCTGGTCAGCATGGCAAGTGGGTAGTTGCCAGGTACATCCCAAAACCCCTGAGCCTCAAGGCTCAAAGGGAAGAGAATGCCCGGCAATCCCCTAGGCAGTCTGCTTTCCCCGTCCTGAGCCGCAGGGCCCAAAGACTGTACTGGTGAGACTCCTGATCCCCACAGGGAATTATAAGCTGGTGGTCACCATGCCACAACCTGTTTGACTGGCATCCTGCCACTGCAATGGCCAAGCCTCTGCTTAGGCCATGTGCCCACTACCAGCTAAAACCCCACATAGTCCTTGCCATATATCCCCCAAAGACAAGTCCAGTCCAACCTCTGAAAAATGGATGCCATCACTCTGGTACAGGTCCACAGAACCAGCATGTATCTCAGGATGAGGCAGGTACTTGCCCAGGCCCCCCTCTAGTGCCCTGCAAATTTCACAATTAGATTTGCGGCGAGCCTTGTCGATGGCCAGAGGGTTGCAGGACCCCCACCACACCAAGTGTGGCACCACAGCAGACCAGATAATCTCTGTCCCCAGCCACCGCCACTTAATTATCTGAAAATCTTCCTACACCTGCAAAATCAGGGCCTTGCCTTTTATCAGGCCCAAATCATTGCCGCCCAAATGGATCAACAAAATGTGGGGATGGGTCCAACCCTCCCTTGAAACAGTAACTGTAACAGGCCCGGCCACTGTAAGCCACGGTGCCCCAACCATTCAACTCTGGCCACCTGGCCAAGACCCAGCTGCGAGCCAATGGGCCTGCACTTGGCACGATGAGCTGCCCAAAATATAAAACTGTGACCACAAATCAGGATCTGCTTCTGCTCCATTCAGCCACCAAAATCTGTAACAAAAAACAATGAACCACAGACAAGAACTAAACATTTACTCTCTTCAGATGCCGGGCATGGGCCGCACATACGATTTCCAGGCTGACGAGCACCACCTTCCCAAGCGCTGTATGTCCTCAGCCGGGTATCCCATGGCGGCCGCTGTGGATGCAGCCCCAATCCTAAAGGAATGGGTACTAAAAAGCACCCCTGCCAAGCCAAGCCGCCCCAAGGCCACTGTGATAATGGCCCAGAACTGATGTCTAGTTAGAGGGCTGGTGTCGGAACAGCACCCCCTCACCCAAGGTTCTGACAGAGAGGTAGGCAGCCAAAGCGGAGACTGGGCACAGCTCCTTTTCATCGCAGAGCCCCAATGAAACTGAGTTTCCCCACCTGCACTGGCCAGTCTTAGAATGCCACAAGGTGAGGAAGGCCCGGTCACCCATCAGTCACACGTCCCGCGCCTCAAGTGCATGGCTGGATTTATCAACCCTGGATTGTACTACCAGCTCACTAATGTGCAGGGCCCCAAAAAACGCCACCAGCACCGCCACATGAAAAAGGTGTGCCTGAAAAGCAGATGCACAAATGTCCTTCCATGTTTCCTGTAAGCCTCTCAGAACAGTAGGGGAAATAGGTTGCCTATCATCTGCATGGGCCCCTATCATAAATTTGCTCTCTATATTTCTGAGCACTGTAGGCCCCCCGAATCAGGGTCTCAGTTTATGCTGGGGACTCAATGTTAATCAGGTAGCGTGCTCACATATCCTGAGTCCCCTTTGTTTCCCCAGGCTAACGGGCTCAGCTTAGGAGAGACGAGGAAGGCACATGAACAGTCTCTACTGCCCAGAGATTCATTCAGACTCCCAGCTCATAAAACATAAAGGTTTATTTGGAGTGATTAAAACAAATAGGGGGAGTTTACAAAATAAAATAGACAATAGACAAAACCTAACCCTAACTATGCTAGCTACTCTAAACAAATGGTTTGTTGTTCCTATCTCCCTGGAACTCCACCTCAGTTTTGGCTCGGCTACTTGCTTCAGGGTATGCTCACAACTTGAGCCGTACCTCCCAGGGCTTGTTGCTATTAGCCTGTTTCAACTGTCCTGGAGGCTTCCTCTGGTCCCTCAGCACAGCCGAAGCTTGCTTGCTTGCAGACACTTGTGGTCTTCTAAGCAGCCCCTGCACCCGGACTATACTTCACGGTGAGCAGTTCAGGAAGATTCTCGCCGCGGCTCTTGGCTTCTTCAAGGCCATGTGCAGCATTCCTGGCATTCGTCAAGCTGTCGCCATCAGTCTCCTTGCTTGCTTGGAACGCGTAGATGTGTGTATTCAGGCAAGTTCATGAGTTTTCATTCATTCCTCCATCATGATTAATTCTGCCTCTAGGACTGGATCTTTATTCTTTGATTCCCCAATCCCCGTCCTAGACTAATTAGGGATTGCTGCCTTAACCCAGCTATTTCCCATTTACTTAGATTATAGAACGTACTGATTCTGACTACACTTACAGGCCTTCTATCTGAGATGATTCTGCAAGTCAGTATCTCTGGCATGACAGCCCCCACCTCATGAGACCAGCTCTCTAGCATTCTTCTGATACGGAATCATCTGTCAAGTCTGCAAGCCCCAGGGCCTTGCTGGCATACGCTATTGCGGAGAGCAACCCCTTAATTGAACCGACCGCTAACCCCTTACCTCTCATGGCCACACAGAAGTGTAAGAGATGGTCCACAGGCACTGGCCACAGCTTGGGATACCCTACCTGGATCCTAAATCCGGAAAACTGGTGGACTGCACGGTCATACTCCCATACAGCCAATTGCCCTGTGGACCTCAGCCCTCCAATCGACCAAAGCTCCTGCGGCATGTGAACCAGCTGCCGGTCGGATTCTGGAGCCACCTGATGGAATCTCTCCTTCTGTTTATGAGAGAGAGCATCAGCTACCCCATTGTCGACCCCAGGCACATGTCTGGCAAGAAAAAGGATGTACCAAAGGCAGCGAAGCATAAATGCTCACACCAGCGCCATGACCTGGGGCGATCTGGTTGTGAGGGAGTTGACAATCTGGACAACCCATTCCAGGAATAAGCTAAAATGCTCAAAGGCTGCGCAGGATACCGAGCAGCCCATAGGTAAGGCTCGATCCATATGGAAGAGACCCTCAAAGGAAAACCTCAGCAACTTGAAGTCACTGGGGTGCACAGGGAGCAGGCGAAATGCAGACTTGATATCGCATTTGGCCATCTCAGCCCCGATCCTGCAGCAACACACCACCCTCACTGCATGGTCGAAGGAGGTATACCTGACGGAGCACATGGCATCCGGGATAGCATCATTAACTGATGCCGTCCGCAGGTAGGAGAGGTGATGAATTAACCTGTATTCTCCTTGTGCTTTCTTGGGCACAATACCCAATGGGGAGACCTGCAGATTGGGAAGCGGTAGGGCAGGGAAAGGACCCAAGACCCTGCCTTCCAATCTTTCCTTTGCTATCTTTTCCTGAACAATGTGTTCCATACCCCTAATGGACCCTGAACAATGTGTTCCATACCCATAGACTCCAAATTGGGTGCCATGAATGAAGTTCTCGGGCCCTGGCACGGAATGTGGAAACCAAACTTAAAACCTTGCAACAAATACAAACTGTCCTCCTGCTTAGGGTATAAGGCCAACCATCTCTCATGTACTTTCAGTTTTATGGGACTGGGCCCCTTTACTGCCAGCCCCTCCTGCGCCACCTTGGTGCAGTCGCCTACATTCCCAGCGCAGATTACCTTTGAAACAGGAGGAGAAGGGGTGAGGGCCACCACACAGGGGGCACTTATGCTGGCATTGGCATGCTTTCCTATTGCAGATCCCCTGGGCCCCAAACTCCCAACAGATCTGGTGGGGTTGAACCACCTGCCCCGCAGCACTGTGGGGACTGTAAGCTGGGGACTGGTGCTGCACAAGGTGACTGCTATGAGAGCGGTCGCCCGCATTGGGGCACACTGGGGATATGTGCTGAAGCCACAGGTGGGAGTGTACCTGGTCCCAGCGCATGGAAGGTTTCATGGCTGCGTGCATCTGAAATTCTTCATTGTATTGCAGGCAAGCCGGGCCGCTGAAGCCCATATAGGCCTTGTAGATGATGCCAAAATATTGGAACAGGGACACTACCCACCAAGGGTGAGCCTTTGCCAGGATGCCTGCATAAACCATGAAGCCAGCCACCCAGTTGCCCCAGGTTCTATTGACCTTCATCCTTTGGAACTTCTCTTTATCCCTGTCCTCAATGTCGTCCTTGTCCTTCTTCTCCAACTCCCCGTAAAGGAATGAAAAGACATCTACATAATCCCCTCTACATATTTTGTCCCTGGTAGCTGGCAACAAATGGTCACCCAAGGGCAAAGCCACATCCCCATGGGGCAGTGACACCACGGGGGTGGCCGCGTAAGCCCCCACACTGACAAGAACAACTGGGGGGCTGGGTGGACCAACACTGAGGCTGGTTCCCAACCTGCTGCCGGGCGAGGAGGCCAGAGTTGTCCACCGCCATGTGAGCAAGTCGAGATGGCCGTACCTGAAGATGGGGTCAAGAAGCCCCAGCTCGGAGACAGGTGTCCAACTTACAAGCTGCCTCCTTCACCAGGACCACAACAAGCACAGGATCACCTCCTCCGTGTGAAGGCCTAGCACCAGATGGACCCGGTGCTGTGTCATCTAGCTGACCTGCTCCTCCACCTCCGGTCCCTGTACCTGTTGACACCCTGCCCTCAACCAAAGACAGACGTGTTAGAACTTCTGCTTGAAAACACTTATTGGAAAGGGAATGGGTTTCCTTTCTGCCCATCTGCGTAGGCCACCACACCAGATGCCTGCTCAACTGCCAACAACCATGCCAAGTTAGCTTGCTGTACTTCATCCCCAACCTCATCCTCCAAAGAGAAGAGGGCTGGGTCAGGCCTCTTAGGCGGGGGCTTAGGGGGAGGCTGCTTCCTTTGGAACACCCTTTACCTTTCTTAGGAGCCATTACTCCTGAACTAGGCCAAAGCACCCCCTCCAGCGAACCCGTTCTATCACAGCCAGCAAGAGGGCCCCGTGACCTGCCACAAACCCAAGGAAGGCTAAGAAGGTACCTTACAAGGCTCAACAGGCCTAAAAAGTGGCTGCCTCCAGCTACAAGATGGCTGCTGCCTCACAGATCAGCCTCAAATGGGTCCCCAAAATGGATGCCATCAGTCCCAAAATGGCCACCGCCAGTCCCAAAATGGCCACCCAGGGCCACAAAATGGACACAGCGGGTCACAAAATGGATGCCATTGACTGTAAAATGTCTGCCACAGGCTTCAAGCTGGCCACCCACAGCCCGCAGCTGCAACCAAGCCCCACCTGTCTGTTGCCCTCCCAACTGGAGCTCAGGCCTCCGCCTATAAGAGGGGCAAAAATTCACATGTGCCACCCCACACTGTATAGGGGACGTGTAGGGTCGCCCAGAAAAGAAGGGAGTGCAATGGAGCACCCACATGCCCTACAGTTGCATGACTGAGCAGTGCTGTGGCGAAACCAGAGGCCGCCACCTCCCAGGTGCATAAAACTCTGCCCAGAAGCCCATCTGCGCTGAAAGAAGGCACCCCTTCCCAAGGCTTCCCTGAGCAGGCAGAGAGGCGCAAGTGGCTCCCCAGACCAACAAGCCGAAGCCCACTGCCCCCCGCTCAAGGCCCCGTTACCGCTGCAGGCCCTGGAGCTGGGAGCAATTGCACGTGGTCGCGCCTGACCAAGCCCATCCTCGCTGCATCCACCACGTCACCTCCACCACAGGAGCCACTGGGTGCTGCCTCCACTGTGGCCTGCTGCTTGCCGCCGTCTCCTCCATCAATCCCCCAATGATGATGCCCACTCGTGAGGAGCTCACGAGAGCTCCTTTCAGTTGAGTGAATGGGTGCAACTGAGCGAGGGAGGGAGTGGAGGCCGGCTGAAAAGCTCTGCCCCCACCCCATCCAGCCCCATGACACAGCGATCACCACGTCACGTTGCCTGCTCCTCCCTCTGGGAGGCAAAGGCAGCCCCCAGGTCACACAGCCGCAAGGGCCAGCGTCCGGAAACCAAATTCTAGGAGCCACTTCAATGCGTGCCTCCCTCATGAACCTGAAGAAATGTCCACCACATCACCACTCCCTCACACCAACTCCCCCTAACACCTCTGACCTCTTACTGCCCCCAAGAAAGCTCCTGGCAAATGTTGAGCCAGATACAGCAACGCTACAAGGAGGAGGCAACTTAGGAAGGTGGATAAGAAATCTGTTAATAGTACTCCTGCAGTTGTTGCCCTGCAAGGCACTTAATGTGCTCTTATAGACTATAACTCATAAGTGATACAAATGGACTGTGCAAAGGTATGCTTAAGGAATTGTACTGCATGGTGACCCAATATGATGCCAGTTGAGACTGCACACCTGAGAGAAGAAAACCTTCCTTTTGCGTTGCTGTTCCAGTAGTTCTTCAAGGTTACCTGCCCTCTTACCTGTTGTGAGATGGACCAGTTCCCTAGCCTGCATAACGCTATGCCATGCACAAGGACAAAGAGCTCCAAACGCCATAAGGAGCTTCCTCTGACACATGCAGGCAACCCCCTTTCCCCCCCTTCATCTACCTGCAAAGCTGCACATAACCAAGAGGATCTACACACGGTTGCTTGGCAACTAATCCCTTGCCCATCAGTGACCTGGCTAGGACCATCCAGAGACAATAGCCCTAGACCAATGACTCATTTCCTCTTCATCCAGGTGCCAGTCCCAAGTCTAAGTTACTAGTTCTCAATATTGACCACTCCGTAGCTCCCCTCCCCTTTTCCTTCTATCCCAATAGTATGTTTTTAGGGATGGACTAACAGGAGGTGTGACATGGGGAAGTGGCCAGTCCAGCCCCACCTTATAAAAGGTGCTACCCGACTACATGTTCTCTCTCTACCATGACCCCTATCTAAGCTTTATCCCCCTTATGTCCAGTTTGCTATCCCAATACCCTCCCTCCATCTTTGACTCTTGGTCTGCAGCCAGAGTCCCACGTGTTTCTGCTGGTTCAGGACATGTTCCGTATATCTAATTCTCTCCCCCCCTTCTTCCACTGGAACGGATCACTCAGCAAGGACAGGTAACTATTGCCCAAACAACGAATATCCTGCTAATGCGAATGTGCTTATTATCTATTTTTATTTTCTAGAAACTGTATAAGTGTGTGTGTGTTTGTGTACTGTTTGAATGATAAATATCCTTCAGTAAAAGATATCAATTTTATATTGAATCCAGCCTCCGTGTCTACTACTGGCAACTACTGGAAAGGTAGGACCTCTGTATACAACGGTGTTTGCTCTCTAATTTGCCTATTGCCAATTAATAATCATAACTTCCCCCATATTAATAAGAAATTAAGGCAATTTGGCTAATACAGCGCACTGAGCTGCACAGGCCAAGTACCAGCAAGATCACCCTGAAGTGCTCAGAACAACACAGTCTCCATATGAGCAAAAGAATTCAGGAACACAAGTAGAGAGGCCATCACTTTTGTGGAAGGTAACAGGAGTGGACTTAACAGACGACTGCTTCTTAAATGGACAGTTCTATGTGGCCTGCTCCAGAGTGAGCTCATCAAGCAGTCTGGTGATCCTAGCACCTGAGGGCAGAACCACCAATGTGGTCTAGAGAGAGGTCCTTCAGTAGAGAGAGAAAAAAGTACGTATATCTCACTTCTCATTTCTTACACTACAATCTTCTCTGTTAGAATTCCTACAACAAATGTCACCTTTCAAATTTCACATCATCAGTATTATAACTGGATTTACGGAACTTAAATACTGTAGCGAAGCATGGGTAGCAGGCTAGTAAATATATAAAATTAAGCTTCTTCACACATGTTGACATACTGAGCCTTTTAAATACCATATGGTAATGAACATATTGGGCATTTGGTGACCTAGTAGGGAATCAGCTGTGGTAAGGGTGCAAATGGCTTGCAAAGCCATGTCCCTTATGTGATGAAGCCAAAGCAGTCCTAGAGCCATATAAACATATTTTAAAAGGGGGGAAGGGTTGGAGGTGGGGTGGCTCTGTATGTCAGAGAGCGTATAAAGTCCAGAAAGATTGAGAGGCTAAGAGAATTGGATTCGCTTCTGGAAGTTCTATGGGTTGAAATAGGGGGGCCAAAAGGAAACTTAACACTGGGAGTTTGTTATCACCCACCAGATCAAAAGATAGAGGAGGATTATAAAATGATGAATGAATTAAAGATAGCAGCTAGACAAAAACACTGTGTCGTAATAGGTGATCTTAACTACCCACACATTGATTGGGTCAATATGTGTTCTAGTCGAGAAAAAGAGATTGAGTTTCTAGACACTCTAAATGACTGTGCTATGGAGCAGATGGTCACGGAACCTACCAGGGGAGAGGCGATCCTTGATTTGGTCCCTAAGTAACACTCAAGACCTGGTGAGAGATGTAAAAGTGATTGCACCACTTGGAAACAGTGATCATAATGTTGTTGAGTTCAACATTTGTACAAATAGGGAATTGGCCAAAAAGACTCACACAACCACTTTTAACTTTAAAAGGGGTAATTTTTCTGATATGAGGGGACATGTGAGGAGGAAACTGAAAGGAAAAGTAGAAAGGGTCAAAACCATTGGGGAAGCTTGGAAAGTATTTAAAACTACGATTCTAAAAGCTCAAAAAAATATATTCCGCAGGTTAGGAAAGGCACAAACGGTAATAGGAAAAAGCCTGCATGGTTAACAAACAGAGTAATGGAGGCTGTAAAAAGTAAAAAGAATTCCTTTAAGCAGTGGAAAGCTAGTCACAGTGAGGCTGATAAAACGGAACACAGGCTATGGCAAATAAAATGCAAGTCTGAGGTCAGGCAGGCAAAAAGGGAATATGAGGAGCATATAGCAAAAAACGTAAAAACCAACAATAAAACTTTCTTCAAATACATTAGAAACAGGAAACCAGCCAGGGAGGCAGTGGGGCCCTTGGACGACCAAGGGGTAAAAGGAGTATTGAAGGATGATAGGGAAATGGCTGAGAAGCTAAATGCATTTTTTGCCTCCGTCTTCACTGTGGAAGATGAGAAGTGCTTGCCCACTCCAGAACCACTGATTTCAGGAGGGGTGTTGAAAGACCTGAGTCAGATTGAGGTGACGAGAGAGGAGGTCCTAAAACTGATAGACAACTTAAAAACTGAAAAATCACCAGGCCCAGATGGCATACATCCGAGAGTTCTGAAAGAACTCAAATGTGAACTTGTAGATCTCCTGACAAAGATATGTAATCTTTCCTTAAAATCTGCCTCCATTCCTGAGGATTGGAAGGTAGCTAATGTCACTCCCATCTTTAAAAAGGGTTCCAGAGGAGATCCGGGAAATTACAGGCCAGTCAGTCTGACGTCGATACCGGGTAAATTGGTGGAAACCATTATTAAGGAAAGAATTAGTAGGCACATAGATGAACAAAACCTATTGAGGCAGACTCAGCACGGTTTCTGTAAGGGAAGATCTTGTCTCACTAACCTGTTAGTGTTCTTTGAGGGGGTGAACAAACATGTGGACAAGGGGGATCCAATAGATATTATTTACCTTGACTTCCAGAAAGCTTTTGATAAAGTTCCTCATCAAAGGCTCCTAAGTAAGCTCAAAAATCATGGGATAGAAGGACAAGTCCTTTTATGGATCAAAAACTGGCTAGTTCATAGAAAACAGAGAGTGAGTGTAGGTGGGCAATTTTCTCAGTGGAGGGTGGTAAGCAGTGGGGTACCGCAGGGATCAGTACTTGGTCCACTGCTTTTTAACTTGTTCATTAATGATGTAACCTCCCGCCAGGAGAATTCCCACGCGCGCGCTTGGATTTCATTTGCCTAGCCATTTGCCTCATCCTGCTATATGTAGGGATGTTTCCGCCCCATGGTCATTCCTAACAATAATCTTGTGGACATGGTAACAGACTTGTAGTCTAATAAAGCATAACGCTTCCCTGGAAACGTGTGTGGAGATTTACTTGCTGTTGAACCTGACATTCAGGATGGTGAGAACCAAGGCTTACTGTGAAGACCTCCAAGAGGATCTCCATAAATTGGATGAGTGGACAACAATGTGGCAAATGAAGTTCAGTGTTGGTAAGTGTAAGGTGATGGACATTGGGACAAAACATCCCAGCTTCAAGAATAGGCTAATGGGGTCTGAACTTGCTGAGACTGAGAGGGGAAAAGATTTTGGGGTTGTAGTGGATAGCTCAATTACAGTGTCAACCCAATGTGCTGCAGCAGTGAAAAAGGCAATCTCTGTGTTGGGGATTATTAGGAAAGGAGTTGAACACAAACAACTGCTATTATAATACCCCTGTATAGATCTTTGATGTGGCCTCATTTGGAATGCTGTGCACAGTTCTGGTCACTGTATCTCAAAGAGGCCATCGCAGAGCTGGAAAAAGTGCAGAAGAGGGCAATCAAATGATTAGGGGGTTGAAGCACCTTCCCTATGAGGAAAGGCTGAAGAGTCTGGGACTTTTCAGTTTAGAAAAGAGATGAATAAGGAAGGACATGATAAAGGTTTATATAATTATGCATGGAGTGAAAGAGTG
>NW_015170946.1:225368-233745 GCF_001447785.1 Gekko japonicus
GTGTTAGGGGTTGGACTAGATGGCCTGCAAGGTCCCTTCCAACTCTAACATTCTATGATTCTATAAAAGCCTTGCTGCCTGGCCCAGCTGCTCAGTCAGCTTCACTGCTTGAGGCAGTTTCAGGCATTGGGCTTGACCATTTGGGGGGAGGCTGCAGCTGTGTGCCTGCCTCCCCAGGTAGGGAACCCCTGAAGCAGCATACCCAGCTCCATTCCCAGGTGGCTCTGGG
Organism: Gekko japonicus; assembly: GCF_001447785.1. Classification (NCBI taxonomy): domain Eukaryota; kingdom Metazoa; phylum Chordata; class Lepidosauria; order Squamata; family Gekkonidae; genus Gekko; species Gekko japonicus. The sequence goes on from NW_015170946.1 coordinate 225,598, forward strand.
ATTCAGAGGTTTAGTGCCTCTGAATGTGGAGGTTCCCCTCAGTCACCACGGCTAGTAGCCAGTGATAGACTTATGCTCTTCTTCTGGGAGTATGTGATCTTGCGTCTTTAAAGACTTCAATTGTTTTCCCTCTGGATCCTGTAAGAAAGCACTGGTTCCAGTCTGGCTCATCATGCAGATATATAAAGGAAACTGAATCAGATGCAGGTTAAAATCTAGAATATAGATATAATGGGATGCAACCATGAATGAGTATGAGCTATAAAGAAAAAATGTAGCTAAAGATACGATTGCATTATACATCCAGTGACACAACTGTATTGATGAATCAGTACAGAATCAGTACGATCTAAGATCTCTTGAGACAGGAATACAATAGGGACTCCAACTGAGCTAATATTTAGGTTATGCTATAGAAATCCAGCCTTAGATTATACAGTAATCTGCATTATGTTACCATTAATGACTAATTTTCTTGATATAGATTTGGAAATAAATACATGTCACCAATGAAAGCAGAACCCTACAATACAGCTGTGTGATAGCCAATTTGATCCTCCATCAACTGTCCTGTCACCTAATCAAGAAGGAATGCTAGGTTCTGATAGGGTCATGAAAGTATAAGAGGAAAACAGTAAATTACATAACCTTGGATCAAAGGACCAGGAACAGAGCCAATTTAATTTCACTGAAAGGACAGTTGGAACTAAAATGATAGTTGTTTGATTTTTAAAAGGCAGAGTTTTTTGTGAAATGGAGGAAGTTAATTAACAGGATGAATTTGGTTTAAGGAATTAATGGACCCAAATGCAGCAAAAATGGATTCTTGTTAAACCAGCATTACATGAACTGTCCAAACTTTTCATGCTAAATGCTGTAAACAAACTTTAAGGGAAAGTTCTAGACCTAACCAGATGAATCAAGGTCATAGGCAAGGCATTTTAAAACAGAAGCGTCAGAGAATAACTGCTTTATTTGGGTATATGTTTTGCAGACTACCATCTGGAAAACATTCATTGGTTCATGGAATGAAAAACAACCAAACAGGGTGTGATCTTAACAGGAATTTAAAATACACACATGCTTATTCATTTTGGTAGCATTTTTGCTGGAATATCAAACTTAAATAGTAGACAACTGCTGAAAACCTGCATCTCTGTATAATAATCCTGTTAGTGTATTGGCCATTTCCAGCTCTCCCATTGGCTGTGCAATGCGCTCCATTAGACATTGGCCCGTCAGTTGCCACTCAAGAGTACTCGCATGCCAATGGCTGGGTGCTGGGTCTGGTCCTCTTCCCTGCCCACTCCCACTTCAGCCACTGTTCCCTGTCAGAATAACTGGCAAACGGCTCTCTCTCCTGACAAAGACACTTCTCCTGCTTGATTCCTCTGTGGGACTAATATTTCTCTCAGTGGCTGTTGGTAGGCAACCAAGTTTGGTTCTGTCAGTAAAAAGACAAACCCTTTCCAATCCTTTGTGAGGAACTCATTGGGTCCAGTCCTGACTAGGGTTGCCAACTCCAGGTTGGGAAATTCCTGGATATTCTTTGTCTAAGGAAGCCAGTCTAAGGAAGCCAGAGTTTGGGGAGGGGAGAGGCCTCAGCTGAACAGAATGCCATAGAGCCCACCCTCCAAAGCAGTTATTTTCTCCTGGGGGGAAGAGATCTGTTGTCTGGAGTTCAGTTGTGATACTGGCAATCTTCAGGCTCCACCTGGAGGTTGGCTACCCTAGGCATAGCAGTTACCACATCAAAACAGGGTCTGCTAGATCCAGTTTATGGCTGTGGAAACAGTGATTTCGGACAAGTCACAGACTTTCAGGATAATCCCCTCCCCCATCCACTGCCAGCTTGGCCACTTTTCTGTCAGAATAAACTGTGACTGAGTCGGCTGAAACTAAACCCAACGAAGATGGAGGTCCTATACCTGAGTCAGGGCAGTTTGGGGTTGGGGATCCCGCTCCCGACCTTCAATGGGGCACCATTGGTGCCAGCACTGGAGGTTAGGAGTCTGGGAGTGCTCCTGGAACCCTCCTTAACCATGGAGGCCCAGGTGGCAGCCACTGCCAAGTCAGCCTTTTACCATCTTTGGCTGAATCAGCAGCTGGTTCCCTTCCTTGACCGCGATGACCTGGCTACAGTGATCCATGTGATGGTCACCTTGAGATTAGACTACTGTAACGTTCTCTACATGGGGCTGCCCTTGTCGCAGATCCGGAGGCTGCAGCTAGTGCAGAATGCCGTGGCCAGGCTTTTGATGGGTCTCCCTAGATGGGAGCACATCAGGTTGGTGCTGAAGGCACTGCACTGGCTGCCAATAGCATACCAAATCTGCTTCAAGGTGCTGGTGCTTACCTTTAAAGCCCTATATGGCCAAGGTCCGACATATCTGAGGGACCGCCTTTCCCCGTACATATCTCAGAGAGCACTACAGTCGGGGTCACAACACCGTCTAATTATCCGAGGCCCTAGAGATGCCAGGCTCGCTGCTACCAGGGCCAGGGACTTTTTGGTGGCAGCTTCTACCTCGTGGAATGAGCTCCAGGAGGAGATCATGGCCCTGCGGGCCTTAGTATAATTCTGCAGGGCCTGCAAGATGGAGCTCTTCCACCAGGCTTTTAATTAGGAGTCGCCCACCACCACTACCACTACCATCTAGCACTACTGTCATCAATCCACGTGGTGGTGGGTTGGCCCATCAGGAGATCAAGTCACAGCAGCGTGGGAAGCCGAAGTATCACTAAAGCGGGGCCCTAGTATTACATCTGTTTACATGCCACCTCAAAGTGAATGAAGAATGACCATTACTACGAGCACTTTATAGTACTAACTGCACTTAAGTATATGTAATGAGTATTATTAGTATTATTAGTATTATTAGTATTATTAGTATTATTAATGATGATGATGATGATGATGATGATGATATGATGATAAAGTAATCACTCAGAATTACAACTGCTCTCCAGGAGGGAGGGGGAGAAGATGGAAAGCTGAAATCAGAGGGGCAGATAATGGCAGATGGATGCTTGGCTGGGAAGGAGATAGGTTTGCCACCTCCAGGTTGGGAAATTCCTGGAGATTTGAGGGGTAGAGCCTGGAAAGGGTGGGGTTTGAGGAGGGGTGGGACCTCAGACAGTTACAGTGTCATAGATTCCACCCTCCAAACCAGCCATTTCCTCCTGGGGAACTGTTGTTGCCAATGTCCAGATGAGGGGTGGAGATCACTCAGAATTACAACTGCTCTTCAGGTAGCAGAGATCAGTTCTTCTGGAGAAAATGGTGGACTCTGTGTTATTATACCCTGCTGAGGTCACCACAGCAAATTGATGCTGAGTGCCCAAGGCCGGGACACTCTCCCAGAGCCTCTTTATAGAGCTCGTTGTATTTATTACCACAATGGGCCTTATTCCTAGTACCAACGTAATTCGAGAAGATGTTATGCCATCTTTCCTAAAAGTCAAGAGTTAACAAGGGAAACAGTGCCATATGTCAAGAACACATTTGGGCTCAGCATAATGCACAGCTAAGCAGCATTTATCTCAGATATAATTATAACAGTAGTTCTACATGTAATATAGCACAATAAGTATAACACAATGCAGAGATGACTGGCAGAGCATATTGCATTAGAATTCTAAATGTTTCCAAATTAGCCTTTTGAAAGCAAACATTCTCTTACAGAAATTCCTAGATGCATTGCTCCTTTGCTCAGATATATTATATTTACTGTATGTGGATTTTCCCACAAAAAGTAGCTGTACAGTCTTATTGGTCTGATAGAACTGAAGTCAATAAGGTATGCTGTCAAAGATCAAAGGATAGTGGCTGGAACCACAACCAATAAAACAGAAAGAAATTGAGCTTAGCAGTTTAGAAAAGCAATTCATGCAATAGCCCATGCAGCAGGACACTCTGCCTGACTCCCCAAGGAACAACTTGTCCCCAAAGTGAGAAAGGGTTTTGCATAAGCACAAACAGTGTGTTCTAGATAAAGGCTGTACTATCAATGAAATCACCCTAAACAAAGATGGACAACAGACCTCACTAAACAATGACCTGGTTTCCCCTGCAAGACCATGACACCTGACAGAGAACTAAGATAAAATTAGGAATATAGAGGTAAAGGGAGACACGCCAAGAATAACACACCGAGGATGCTCAGAAATTGTGGTCCCATTATGTCTTTTCTTAATTAAAATTATTTAAAAAGCCGCCACCAGAAAAATAAATAAATAAATAAATAAATTGCGGTCCTAAGGGCAAGGAGAGGTGGCTGAAAAGGAGAAATGGGAGGGGTACACAAAATACAACATACACTGAGAACCCAGGTGGAGTGAAAACAGGCCACAGCTTTATTTATTATAGCAGATGGAGCACTGGTGTGGCATAGGGCATGGATCCAGGCATTGGGTGACCTACCTGTTGGCTGATGGGACCCATCCCCAACCTCTGTGCCAGGGGTAACCTGGAGTGGCAAGCCAGTGGTCCCACAAAGGCACAAGCCTCTGTGTGGAACCCTTGCCACCTGGGAAAGGAGCTGGGTATGCTGCTTCAGGGGTTCCCTACCTGGGGAGGCAGCACCACAGCTGCAGCCGCCCCCCCCCCAAATGGTCAAGCCCAATGCCTGAAACTGCCTCAAGCAGTGACAAGAAGCAGAGTAATAAGTAAAATAACCATGTAAACAAACATGCAGCCAAGGGAGAGAGGGAGTTATGTCTGAAGCTGACTGAGCAGCTGGGCCAGGCAGCAAGGCTTTTATAGAATCATAGAATCATAGAATCATAGAATCATAGAATCATAGAATCATAGAATCATAGAATGTTAGAGTTGGAAGGGACCTTGCAGGCCATCTAGTCCAACCCCCTGCGCTCTGCAGGAGCATAGTCAAAAGATAGCCCTACATACCTACAACATACCCAAAAGATGGTCGTCTTCGCTTCTCTGGTCCGCCCCTAGCCCTGCCCCACAGGAAGCATTCCCAGATGACCAGTGATTGGCTGGTCATTGGACCAGTGAAGACTGCCAGAACTGCCATGGCAGAGAACATGTGGCCCCTTTTTTCACCCGGTGCCCAGCCCTGTGGCCATAAAGCAGCCACCAGTAAGTCTGCGGCCACAAAATTATGCAGCATGAGCTAGCCTACCATCAAATTTACAGTTGGAAAGAAACTGTAGATTCCAACTGCATGAATGTGAACATATACAGATTAAAATAGTGTCCTTATACTAAGACAGATCATTAGGCTACAGATCAGTAGCCTATTTAGCCTAATATTGCCTACTTTGTCTGATAATGACTCTCTGGGTTCTCAGACAGATGACTTTCAACTGGACATAGTGAAAGCTAGGACATTATTCATGCAAGGCAAGTGTTCAACCACAGAGCAATGGTGTATTTCAGTAGAAAGCATGCCACTACAGATAATTGTGGACTAAACATTTGAGAAATAGCTTACATTCCTGAGACAAACCAAGTGGAAGCTGTAATGTTCTCCATTCAGTTGGCTGGGCTTAGAGCCCTACTCAATGGGAGAAGGAGTCTGGGAGGACTGGAAGAACAGGTGAAACAGAAAACTGGAAAGAGAAGGATAGTTCAGTCTAGAACAAGGTTCAGAGCTATGCAGCATCAGTAGTATGTTACAGTTTTCTAATATATGTCTTTGGAACTTACTTACAGAACCTTAGTTACCAAAAAGAAAAAAAGAAAAAGCATTCTGGCCATCTTTAGTATGAACAACCATTAGTATGAACAATACTTAGTATTGAAGGCCTCGTTTCAGAGAGGATGGAGTTCAGATCAGATGCTAACTACACTGTAATGGAATATGAATAATGTTTTTAAAATATTGTGATTTAGAATAAGTGTGCATCCTTTGGGAGTCAGGGATGGTGTACCATATCTATGTTTTACCATAATAATTTGTATAATACAGTTCTTACCAAAACATGTGATTACTGATTTAATCTTTGTTTCATATTGTCTGTTGCTTCGATTTAAAAGTCTGCTTTGGCAGTAACCTCTCATTGTTCTGATTGAGTATATGATCTTAATAATTTACTCCTGAAACATCTATAACTAATGTGATTATGACTGTATCTAGAAAGTGTGACTATTGCTTCATTTCTGTGAAATAGATTGTTATGTATTGGGACTAGAACATTCCAGGACTGTTTTTACCAGAGACTGGCTGAGCTTGGACCTCTAAAACAATAGCCCATCAGGACTCTGGTGGTGGCCAATGAGGAATTAATGGTTCTGACAATAGCCTACCATTGGTAGTTTTTGGGAAGTGGGTGGAGTTTGCATGCTATTTAAACAGGGCCGTTGCCCTGAGTCTTTGTCTTGTTCTTGCTGAATCACTAATAAAGCAGAGCTGATCACTAGGCTTGGGGTCAGACCATCCATGGAACCCAGTATTTAACACAGATAGTTAAATTTGTAAATAGAATAGTAACACTAATGACATGATGCCAATAAATTTGTACACAAGCACCTTGAAAATCACATTTCTGGTCACCACAGCTCCCATTTTTTGTGCTGTCCTTGAAATTTGTTGCTGTTCAATAATTACAGTAGAACCAGTTATGATAATACAGTTTTACTGGTAGGAATTCAGTGCTTGGTTCTTAAAAAGGCTATTTCAAAATCCTTGAAGCTAAGGTACTGCTCAATGAAACTCTGGAATATTTTGTTTTCATGAACACTGGTTCCTATCCTGTTTGGCAAGTAAATTAATTAATTTCTGGATATACTTAGGGGAATTTCTATATTTGTGATATTCCAGTTATCTCTGGGATTTTAAAAAAGACGTTTGAAATTATGATACTGGATACATTAGTATGGCCAACTCTGCAATCGATGAAATTGAGAATTACAACAGGAAACAGCCTGATGCTTTGTAAAAAGTCTCTTTCTATATTTCCAAGCAGTACCAAGCATGTACATCAAATCTTCTGACATACTATCAGATATAAAAACATTTTTAAAAGCCTTTCTTTCTTCCAGCCTTTTAATGTTTGTTTTGCTACTGTTTGCAATGACAGTTCCAGGTAAAATAATATTGCATCATTTGGCACAAGTTACTAGATAATTAGGGAGTCTTTAAAATGGATTTTCAAGTCAAGTGTAATGGAGACAATTTATAGTAGAACAGATGGTTGGCCTTCATTTGCCTGTTGACAGGTAACGTGTTGTCAGCACTTCAGGTTGTTACCATACAGAGAACAGCAGTTTGGTATCTTAATTGGGACCCTGAAGAATACACTGTGCAGCTATTGTTGGGCACGTTCAGGCTCAGGAAGCGATACAACAGGGTGATTTGAGGAAAATAAAAGCCTAAATTTTAAATACAAATGCAGTATTTGGGGCATTGGCTTTTTTTCTACTCAATACAGTATGGCCTTAATGTCACTACAGTTAGAGATAAGTTACCAGTGCAATCCTAAACTGAGTTACACCCTTCTAAACCCATTGACTTCAATAGAATTAGAACAACGTAGCTCTTCTTAGGATGGCACAGATACTCCCATTAAAAGCAATGGGACATAAGTTAGTCATGATTAACTTGTTCCACTGGTTTCAGTGGGACTTACAACCAACTTTTGTAAGTTAAGGCCTCTGATGGTAGTGGAACTAAATAAAAGTGTCGATGAGGTTAAGTAAGAAGAACATTCCATGTGTGTACACATGCAAGAAATGGACAGCATTTCTCTGATTCAGAACCTAAAAAGGTTAGTAAGGAATAGAAAAGGGGCAACTCTAAAAATCTAATCATAAAATATACAAATATATATATGTGTGTTTATTCAACATAAATTAAAATAACAAACAAGGGCCCATTCATACCTCATATAAAACTATACAAACATACAAGGGCTAATAAGATAGACCTAATAAGATAGACCTAACGTGTTTCGGCCTTTACAGGCCTTCCTCAGAGGTCTAATACATACAGAACATATTGGCTGATGTGCAAAAATACATACAATTCTACATATACAAAATATGGAATAAAGACCAGAAATCAATTGTTCCAAAGTTTAACCACTGGGCAAGGAAAAGAAATACAGAAATACAAATGAAGCCTCCAGTGAAATCACATGTCCAGTGGTACTTCTCTCTGGTCAACTGTATATTCATCTAAG
>NW_015170946.1:233772-251724 GCF_001447785.1 Gekko japonicus
GCAGCGCTCCAGCGCTGGCACGGGGAGGTGGAGGTGGGGCCTCTTCTGGCTTCCCAGGCCTACAGAGCTCCGACGCTAGCCCGGGGAGGTGGTGGTGGGCCTCTTCTGTCCTCCCATGGGCCGCAGCACTCCGGCGCTGGCCCGAGGAGGTGGCCGGGGGCCTCTTCTGCCCTCCCACGGCCCACAGCACTCTGGCGCTGGCCCGGGGAGGCAGCAGGGGGCTGCAGCACAGGGAGCTGGGGGCAGGGCTTGCTGCCACCGCCTCCAGTGCCTGGGCTTCCGGAGCGGCGCTCTGGTGCACTCTGGCTTCGGTGAATCCTAACCAGAGTTAGGGTATAAGTCCTTTGAAGTCAATGGGTATGTAGCTGCTTAGGATGGCACTGTTAGAATAGAAAATTATAACAATCACTGGTGAGAAAATTGACACAGCCACCAATAGAGATCTGTCATTTCAAGATCTCAACCTATTCTTAGCTGTGAAACACTCCAAAAGGTGAGCATTTCAGCTTTAAAAATCTATCAAAATCATGCTTCAGGATTCACTTTCTGGTGGCAGTTCATGTGAGCAATGCAAAAACAAGCTGTTCCAGCACAAATATTTCTGCTGGAAGCGGTGCCCATCAGCATCCTCATGCTGAGTCCTTCATACAGAGTTATCCATGGGGATGTTCTGCATGGAGCAGTTTAACACGTCTGGAATGGGAATTTCTGAAAATTGCTGAGAGATCAAGCCTCTGAGCTAGAAAATCTGTCCCAGATCCCAAATCTCCATGGGCTGGCCATGGTGGAAGAAAGAACTCTGAAGTGTGTCTTCTTCAGCATTACTTCACACATACTAAACGTAGGTTTTTGAGTTTAATAGGTTCTAAGGTTGGTTTTGTATTTCAGCTATCACATTTCTTCACTGTTTGGTTTCATTTTCAAGCACATTAAAAACAATTTGGTATTTCAGTATGAGACTGAAATGGCAAGAAACTGCTTAACGTAGCCATAGGCAATTATATAAAGCATTGACATTCTATAATTAATTTCTATTGCAGAAAAGTGCAAAATTGCATGATTTGAAGCAATTCTTTCTTTCTCTCCTTTAGAAAGTTCATGCCTTCACTATTCCCACAGTCCTCTATGACTGTTAGGATACAGCAGCATCTTCAACATCCCTAAAAATATGAGAGAAGGCAGTGATCAGGAATAATGAAGATTCTATTTCCCAATATAAGCATAGCCTTTAGAGCATCTCTTCCCCCTTTGTATAATTGAAACAAAATGAAATATGGTCTAAATGGCTTAGATACCACCACTTGTGACTGATATTAGCCATAGTTCTCTTCACATGTACCCAATGCCCACACCCCTGACTTCCATGCCCTGAAAGACGTGTGTGTGCATTTAGCCCTGTCTGCAAAACGCAGGACATCTAATCACATATACAAGGCCTAAGGAGGCATAGCTGTGGGCACATAGTGCTTTCTGTATACATTTAGCTGAACATGTGGAGAGACTGATGCCACAGTCTTGTTCTTCCTCCAGCACCTGTTCTCACTGTATGCATGGAGAACGTGTAAACATATCCATGTCTGTTGTGGAACACTTGCTATTTTTCTCCACCTCACTGTATATCCAAATACCATGTGATATCCATCCCCTTAATTTTAAATTAATATAGATAGAAATAGTTCAAATTCTGATGAATAAATGAAACCAGGAGTCCAGATGACAATTATTTCTGTGCCTTGGGCTCTGAAAGAGCATTAAGGAAGTTCAGTGTTAGGAAAAGAGTTTCAGCAATAAGCTTTCAAGAGTCAAAGCTCTCTTTGTGTTTGTAGGTTTTCAGAGTACATTTGGTTGCCACTGAGGGAACAGGATATTTAGCTAGATACACTGTTGGTCTGATCCCACAATGTTCTTGCTATATTCTTATGGGGAATTCTGCAGGCAAAGTGATTCAAATTGGTTTTGGATATTACTATGATACCCTCTGACAGCCAGTTTGGTGTAGTGGTTAAGTGTGCGGACTCGAATCTGGGAGAACCGGGTTTGATTCCCCACTCCTCCACTTGCACCTGCTGATGTGATCTTGGGTCAGTCACAAGCTCTGGCACAGCTGTTCCTGAAAGAGCAGTTTCTGTCAGAGTTCTCTCAACCCCACCCACCTCACAGGGTGTCTGTTGTGGGGAGGGGAAGGGAAAGGAGTTTGTAAGCCGCTCTGAGACTCCAAGTGAAGGGCGGGATATAAATCCAATCTCCTCTTCTTCTTCTTCTCTCCCCCCCCAGTCACTGTATAACTTACAAAATACAGCACTTTTGCTCATGTTACAACCACTTCATGTATTATTTGAGAGTTCTTTTAAAGGGGATCCTGGTATACATTGGTGGAGATCCCAGTTACCTGCTTCTCGCTTTGTCTCTTTAAGTTAATTCCCCCAATTAAATAGGAGACTGCCTCTTTGGATAACAATGGGTGATGATGGTCTTCATGTGTTACAAAAAATGGATACAAATTGGCTGAAATGGATATCAAGCAATGGCAATCAAGTAAATATGTTTGAAACAACTTTAACAGATGGTTGGTACTATGGCCTCCTGAAAACCTAATAGTGTACTTGTCAAAGTAATGCATATTACAGACTTGTAGCCAATATTTTGGACAGAAAATTTAAACACACAAAATGTAAGGACCACGCCCTCTCCTCCAGCTGAGACCCTCTCAGTTAATGGGATCTCTATCTTATTTTGGACTTAGTTGTTTTAATAGGCACCCCCTTTATAGCCTAAGTGCCCAGGGGATCTGGAACCTGGAGAGTTTCATAGAGGCACAGCCATGAAAGCCCAGGAAAGAGGTAGGGTGTGCTGCCATTACAAACTGAATAAGCGCCATCTCCCCTAGCTCAGGGTTCTCAGTAACAATAAGACTCAACACTGGAATATCTTGGCATATCCCAGATGTCTGCCCAGCCCAAGGTAGTCGCTATTTCATTAATCAATGCCCAGTTCATCTTTCCCCCTTTTTTTACTCAATCAAGAAGGGCACTCAAATTCATTAATTTACGCTCCATCCTGTTCAGGAACTATCTTGTCTCACTCAGATAAGGCTCACAATAGCCTAATCAAAATATTTTCTCTACTTTTCCCCACCAAAGTTTGACAGCAGTTAACTTTAAAACAGCCAGTGAGATTCAAACTTTTTATCTTGGACCAATCATGTTCCTGGGAAAGTGGATTCCCAAGTCCAGCTACGGGACTCTTCCCCATAAAAAGACCATCCCAGCTCAGTGAAAAGGTGCCAGGTTTCCCATTACCTAACACCCCTGTAACTGTGTTGCAGGCTTATTCTCCTTCATTAGCCAGCTCCATGCTCTGCTCCTTGGACCTCTCCAGACCACAAGCTCAGGTCATATGCCCCTTTCCTAAAACCTTCCCAGTTTCCTCCCTCCTACCTTTTAAAGTGTACTCTCTTATTGTTGTTGCCATCTGTGTGGTTACTTAGGAAATTAGTTTTCATGTGCCCAGAGTAGATTCTTTACTTTTTTATTTCCTTTACTTTATTTTGTTTGTGTTTACAATCACTCCCTCACTATCTTTCTTCATAATTTTATTGTGAAGTATCCCTACCAAGATCCACCGTGGTATACATAGACCAAGGTCTGCATTGTTCCTTTCTGGAACCCTTTTAAACCTAATTTACCCTTTTTTGGGTCTAGTTTGGGTAACAAAAATTCTTCCCATAGTTCCTACTCAATGGACAGGGGGAGATTCTCTGTTGTACCCCCTCTCCTTTAAATTTTCTTTCTTTCTCTCCTGCATCTGTACATGCTACTTGTCTTACTTTCATTCTTGTGCTCATCCCTCTCTCCTGCATGCTCACATGCTGTACAGGTTGTATGTGAAAGAAGCATGGCTGCCTCAGAGAAAGGAAAGGGGTCATCTGCAGGGGTCATTTGGGGCTGGAGCACACCGGAGCACTGCTCCGGCAGCCCAAGACCTGACACAAATGGCGGTGACGGCAAGCCCCACCCCCAGCTCCCTGGGCCAAAGCGCTGTGGCCTGGGGGAGGCCTGAAGAGGCCCATCGCTGGCCTCCTTGAGCCTGCACTGGAGCGCTTCGGCCAAGGGGAGGCCTGAAGAGGCCCGTCACCGGTATCTCTGGGCCTGCGGCAGAATGCTGCAGCCCGGGGGGGCCTGAAGAGGCTTCTCGCCAGCCTCCCGGGGCCCGCACCAGAGCACTGCAGCCTGGGGAAGGCCTTGATCATGGTAAGTGAGGGGTCCACGTGAGGGATCCATGAGTTGGGGGGTGGGGGCTTGATGGGGGGTAGGAGAGCCTTCTTTCCTCTCCCCATCTCTTTGCCCTCTTTCTTTCCCTCCTTTCCTTCTCTTTCTCTCTTTTCCTTTTCTTCCTTCCTTCATTTCTCTCTTTTCCTCCTTCTTTCCTTCTCTCTCTTTCTTTCTTTCCCTCTCTCCCTTCTCTCCTTTTTCTCTTTTCCTCCTTACCCCTTCTCTCTTCACTTCCCTCCCCCCCCACAGGTCAGCTAGGGAAGGGAAGGGGAGGCTTTTGAAGTTGCCTTCTCCCCCTTTTTGCTTCCCCTCCTGACATCACTTCCGGTGATGTCAGGGAGTGTGGCATATGCTAATGCACTATTATACTAATAGCTTAGTAGCTCATTAGCATACCTTCCAAGTCTTGTGTCATGGTCAACATCCCCATCAGCACAGCAATATATACATCTCTTACAACCCCAGGCAGCTACTTTTGGGGCAGCCCTATTGCCCTGCCATTTGATAGCAGTAATTCAGCAGCCCCTCTACCATCTTGCTTGCATGTGAGTTTCTGCTTCTCTTTCTCAGGTTGATCTCTCTTTTGTGTGTGTCTCTAATCTTTCCCCCTTCTCCCATATGGTGAGACTTCTCCCTCAGAAATGCAGTTTCATATAAGACCATACAGTGAATACATACAAATGCATTGTACTTAATATCAGTCTGAAACTGCATCCATTTATGTATCATATTAATATTTAGATTGTGTTTGTTATTTATTTTACTTATCAAGGCAATTTATACCAAATGGAAAAGACAGAGACTGTGCAGGTTAAGTATTCAGAGTAGGGATTAAATTGTGTGAATCCCCATTAAGCTTAATGGGAGTTGCATAGCTAAATCCCTAAACATAGCATGCTGAATAGTCAATCATGCCTGTCTGTCAGGCTTTGGCAGGAACTAAGGAGTAAACACTAGCAATATTAGAGAAACAGCACATTGGATGAGTTAAGTGACACAGTAATTTTGTGAGACAATGGGCAACCTCTTTTAACAACGATCGTGTTTGGAAATAAATGATAGAGGAGATTAAGACAGGAAATACTTACATATTTCACCAAATCCTTTGGATGCTTTTGAGTACTCCAAAGCCATATATATCTCTGAGGGCTTGAACCAGCTTGGTGTAGTGGTTAAGAGCAGCAGACTCTAATCTGGAGAACTGGGTTTGATTCCCCTTCTCCTCTTCCTCCTCCATTAAAGTTCTGAGACAGCAAAAGTGGTATCAGTACAATACCATAGTATTAATATAGGTTCTAGCAGTATAGCCAATGTGATGCAGTGGTTAGGATGTCAGACAAGAATCAGGGAGGCTCAGGTTCAGATTATCACTCTGCAATGGAAGCTTGGCGGGTGACCTTGATTCAATCACTCTCTCAGTCTAGCAACTCTCACAGTCTTTGTAAGAATAAAATGGAGGAGGGGAGGATGATGTACACTACTCCGAGCTCTTTGGAGGAAGGGTGGGATTTTAAGAAGTAGCCTATCCGCACTTCATTTTGTACACAGCCATATTGAAAATTTAATTGAGAAAGAAGGAAACTGTAGTTACTTTCCTTGGCCAAATAGGTTTAAAATTTGCCACCAGTACTCTGCACAGAGCACCTAATATGAACACTTTCCGGCCCCACAGGAGGCAGCCAATGGCATGCCTTCTGGGGGCTGCCTTTGCCTCCTCGTGAGGAGGAATGGAGGAAGGGCTGCAGTGCAGCCTCAGCTCCTAAAGGGGGAGTGGAGCCAGTGCAGTTCTTAAAGGCTGGCTCCGCTCTACACCAGTAAAACATTGCAGAGTTTTTTTTGGGGGGGGTGATTATCCACTTAAGTCACTTAGCCTACAGTTCCAGAAAAAAATACTTTGGGAAGTTTGGAATATTATATAAGGCATTTTAATCATTTGATACCATTTTTGGTATAGAACAAAAAAAAATGTCATAGAAACATAGAAACACAGAGTTGGAAGGGGCCATACAGACCATCTAGTTCAACCCCCTGCTGATAAAACAATATGCAGGACATTGAATAGTGGAACAATACAGACATTTTCAGATGATTAGGTATGCCAAACATTCTGAGAGGGGAGTGAAAACATGGCCTCCAACCTGCACATATTTATTAAGCAGAACTTGCATGCGTACACGTTGTTTATTTACTTCAACTATAGTCTGCTTTTCTTGCTAAGACTCAGCATGGATTACACATTAAAAATGCAATAAACAGAATAATATATACAATAGTTGTTGTTGTTCAGTTGAACAGTCGAGTCCGACTCTTCGCAACCCCATGGACCAGCTCCCGCCAGGCCTTCCTGTCTTCCGGGGGGGATGGCGTCCCCCCGCGTCCCCCCCCAAATGACCCCTGACTTCAACTATAGTCTGCTTTTCTTGCTAAGACTCAGCATGGATTACACATTAAAATGCAATAAACAGAATAATATATACAATAGTTGTTGTTGTTCAGTCGCACAGTCGAGTCCGACTCTTCGCGACCCCATGGACCAGCTCCCGCCAGGCCTTCCTGTCTTCCGCTGTCCTCTGAAGTTGGCTCAATTTCATGTTCGTTGCATCTTTGACTCCAGCACCATAATTCAAAAGAATCTATTGTTCGGCGCTCGGCCTTCCTTATAGTCCAACTCTCGCAGCCATACATGACTACTGGGAATACCATTGCTTTGACCATGCGGACTTTTGTTGGCAGGGTGATGTCTCTACTTTTTATCATGCTCGCCATTGCTTTCCTCCCAAGGAGCAGGCGTCTTTTAATTTCATGGCTGCAGTCACAGTCTGCGGTGATCTGGGATCCCAGGAACGTGAAGTCTGTCACTACTTCCACGACTTCCCCTTCTATTTGCCAAGGAGTGATGGGGCCGGATGCCATGATCTTAGTTTTTTTGATGTTGAGCTTCAAGCCCACTTTTGCGCTCTCCTCTTTTACTCTGAGCAAGAGGCTCTTTAGATCCTTTTCACTTTCAGCCATTAGAGTGGTATCATCTGCATATCTGAGGTTGTTGATCTTTTCCCCAGCAATCTTAATTCCCGCTTGTGATTCATCCAGGCCAGCATTTCGCATGATGTACTCTGCATATATATTAAATAAGCAAGGTGACAGTATACATCCTTGTCGTACTCCTTTTCCTATGCTGAACCAATCAGTTGTTCCGTATCCGGTTCTAACTGTCGCTTCTTGGCCCTTATACAGGTTTCTCAAGAGACATGTGAGGTGGTCTGGTACTCCCATCTCTTTAAGGACCTGCCATAGTTTGTTGTGATCCACACAGTCAAAAGCTTTAGCATAGTCAATGAAGCAGAAGTAGATATTTTTCTGGTACTCTCTTGCTTTCTCCATAATCCAGCGAATGTTGGCAATTTGATCTCTAGTTCCTCTACCTCTTCGAAACCCAGCTTGTACTTCTGGTAGTTCTCTATCCACGTACTGTTGAAGCCTAGCTTGTAGGATCTTGAGCATGACCTTGCTAGCGTGTGATATGAGTGCAATTGTGCGATAGTTTGAACATTCCTTGGCATTGCCCTTCTTTGGGATTGGAATGTATACTGATCTTTTCCAATCCTGTGGCCACTGTTGCGTTTTCCAAATTTGCTGGCAAATGGAGTGCAGAACTTTAACAGCATCATCTTCTAAGACTTTGAATAGCTCAGCTGGAATACCATCACCTCCACTAGCTTTGTTGTTAGTAATGCTTTCTAAGGCCCATTTAACTTCACATTCCAGGATGTCTGGCTCAAGGTCAGTGATTATACCGTCGTGTTTGTCAAGGACATTGAGGTCTTTCTTGTATAGTTCTTCTGTGTATTCTTGCCATCTTTTCCTAATCTCTTCTGCTTCTGTTAGGTCCCTACCGTTTTTGTCCTTTATCATGGCCAGCTTTGCATGGAACGCTCCCTTGATTTCTCCAATTTTCTTGAAGAGATCTCTAGTCCTTCCCATTCTATTGTTTTCTTCTATTACTTTGCACTGTTCATTCAGGAAGGCCTCCTTATCTCTCCTTGCTGTTCTCTGGAAATCTGCGTTCAGTTGGGTAAATCTTTCCTTTTCGCCTTTGCCTTTCGCTTTCCTTCTTTCCTCTGCTATTTGTAAAGCCTCATCAGAAAGCCATTTTGCTTTCTTGCATTTCTTTTTCTTTGGTATGGTGGTGATTGCTGCCTCCTGTACGATGTCACGAACCTCTGTCCATAGTTCTTCAGGCACTCTATCTATCAAATCCAGACCCTTGAATCTATTCTTCACCTCTACTGTATATTCATCAGGGATGCGATCTAGGTCAAACCTGAATGGCCTCGTGGTTTTCCCAATTTTCTTCAGTTTAAGTCTGAATTTTGCAATGAGTAGCTCATGATCTGAACCACAGTCAGCTCCAGGTCTTGTTTTTACTGACTGGATAGAGCTTCTCCATCTTTGACTGCAAATTATATAGTCAATCTGATTTCGGTGTTGCCCATCTGGTGATGTCCATGTGTAGAGTCGCCTCTTAGGTTGTTGGAAAAGGGTGTTCGCTATGACCAGTGTGTTCTCTTGACAAAACTCTGTTAACCTTTGCCCTGCTTCATTTTGCTTTCCAAGGCCAAACTTGTCTGTTATTCCGGTTACCTTTTGACTTCCTACTTTAGCATTCCAGTCCCCTATGATGATGAGGACATCATTTTTTGGTGTTAGTTCTAGGAGGTGTTGTAGGTCTTCATAGAACCGGTCCACTTCAGCCTCTTCTGCATCAGTGGTTGGGGCATAGACTTGGATTACTGTGATGTTGAATGGTTTGCCTTGGAATCGGACAGAAATCATTCTGTCATTTTTGAGATTGTATCCCAGTACTGCCTTTTGCACTCTCTTGTTGACTATAAAGGCCACACCATTTTTTCTACGAGATTCCTGGCCACAGTAGTAGATATAATGGTCTTCTGAGTTAAATTCGCCCATTCCTGTCCACTTTAGTTCACTGATTCCTAGGATATCGATGTTCAGTCTTGCCATCTCATTTTTGACCACGTCAAGCTTACCTTGATTCATAGATCTTACATTCCAGGTTCCTATGCAGTATTGTTCTTTGCAGCATCGGACTTTCCTTTCACCATCAGACACATCCACAACTGAGCGTCCTTTCGGCTTTGGCCCAGCCGCTTCACTCTTTCTGGGGTTACTTGTACTTGCCCTCTGCTCTTCCTCAGTAGCATATTGGACACCTTCCAACCTGAGGGGCTCATCTTCCGGCGTCATATATTTTAGCCTTTTGTTACTGTCCATGGGGTTTTCTTGGCAAAGATACTGGAGTGGGTTGCCATTTCCTTCTCCAGTGGATCACACTTGGTCTGAGTTCTCTGCTGTGGCCTGTCCGTCTTGGGTGGCCCTTCAAGGCATAGCCCACAGCTTCATCGAACCGCGCAAGCCCCCTCGCCACGACAAGGCAGTGATCCATGAGGGGATCAATAGACAATGCAATAAAAATGACTTGCTTTTTTCCACATATATTAAAATGAAAGCCTATTCTCTTTATAAAAATTTGGCCCTGAACAATTCCATTTTAGCTTTTTCTGTGGAACAATAAAATGGTGAAAGCTTTCCTAAGACAGACTGTATTCTTTGGGCTTGCCTCCAGCCCTTGACAAGGAGGAGGGAGTGTTGGCACTCAGAGTACACTGGGAAGGGGCCAGGTGTCCATGCCCTCAACAGAGCCACAGAGGACCTAGTCACATGGAACAAAACCTTTTATCTGTGAGAATAGGGTTCACCCCCCAGCATGCCTCCCTCACAGGGCAGTTACTTAATTTCCTGTCCCAGCTGCCTGGCTCTCCTTCACTGGACTGCGCAGGTCATGCTCACCTCACCTCTGACTCCTCCAACCAGCTCCTGCACATGACAACCTTTGAAACCCTCCCCAGCAGTTGTGCCTGCCCTAGATAACAAGGGAGTGGCATTCTCCAGCTCCTGGTTCACTGCCCTTGCCAACCCGAGGGCACTCCTTCCCCATTCAGTGCTGAGGCTGCTCCCACCGGCCAGCTGTGCCTGATATCACAGGTGTTGGGCCAAACACATCCACTGATTTAACCCTTGGTCCCCTGCTGCTGCCATGTCCTCCGTCTCCTGACAGGGTATCATCTGGTGATTCCCTCTGCACACTGACTATTTCACCAAGTGGGAGATGCAACAGGGAATGCTAGGGAACAGGTAACTGTTGATCTTATCCATTTGCAGGGTGGTACCTTCAAAAGGCTTTGCTCAGAGCTGTCATGGCTGAGCAGAGAAGAAGAGGTAGTCATGCAGGTACGTGGATCCTAGGCTGTGAGGCAGTAACCAGTACCTTGAACTGAACTTAAAAATTAATCAGGAACTAACGGAGTGATGGTGGCTCAAGTGGTTAAGACGCTGAACTTCAGTCTGTGGAAGGTCAGTAGTTCAGCAGTTCGAGACCTGGGTGCCACAAGACGGAGTGAGCTCCCGCCTCTAGTTCCAGCTCCTGCCAACCTAGCAGTTCGAAAGCAAGAAATTGCAAGTAGATAAATAGGTACCACTTCGGTGGGAAGGTAACAGCGTTCCGTGCCCCTTGGTGTGTAGTCATGCCGGCCACATGACCACGAAACGTCTTCGGACAGCGCTGGCTCTTCGGCTTTGAAACGGAGATGAGCACCGCAACCCTAGAGTCGGATTCGACTGGCTTTTGAGCAAGGGAACCTTTACCTTTACTAACGGAGTGACAGCAAAATAGATGTAATGTGCATAATCCTCCTAGCTTTTGACAATCATTGTTGCAATGTTCTGTATCCGCTGAAGTTGTTGAGTTGTCTTCAAGCACAGACCCCATGTAGAGTATGTTACAATAGTCTGGCCATTAGGTTCCTGTGCCGTGGATCCATGTTTCCATATCAGCCTGGTCAAGGTAGGGAGCCATCCTTTAGGTTTAAGAAAGATGGAAGAAAGCATTATTTGCAGCTGGATCAACTTACTTCTCCAGCAATAATGATGTGTGAAGCATAACCACCAGACTCTTAACTGAGGCAGCAAAGGTCATCTGAACACCAACAGATGTGAGAAACATAATACCCTCCAAGATTTTAGCCTTCCCGACCAGCATCACCTCCATCTTCTCAGGATTCAATTTCAACTTGTTCAACCGTAGCTATGTAATGACAACAGCCATGAACTGCTCAGATAGTATTGTCAGGTGGTTTGGATAAAGAAATATAGAGCATACTGTGACACACAATTCCAAAGCCACTGATGATGTTTCCCGGGGGCTTTACATAAAGATTAAACAGCATGGACCTCCACAAAACAAGTCCCACACTGATTACAACTGGTCTCCAAAAGCAATCCTCTGCAATCAGTCCATTACATTCTAGAGAACATCCTGATACCTTTTTAAAATTCCAAATGTTTCAACGGAATGGCATGGGCAACTATATCAAAAGCTGCTCATAAATTCAGTAACAACAATGCGAGACCCAACCCATGCCAAGCCTGTGCTGGCGTGGGAGGGCTGATTTGCCTCCGCGAGAGGCATAAAGGGGAAGACTATTTAGGTCTGGCTCCTGCCCCCTACCTCACCAGTCCTTGGCGTGTTCGGCATCATTGGAGCGCAGGGCTGTTTTGCTGTTCTTCAAGGCCTCAGCCTTGTTCACAGCAGCAGCGTTGGGGCGGAGATCCCGAGATTGCGTGCGGCGGCAATGGTGGTGTGGCCCAGCTAAAATGAGCTTCTGGGCTCTGGCAGCGCCCTGTAGCAGCGGCGGTGTTCTGAGGTGGCATGTGGAACTCGGTGGTGGTGGCCCGTTAGTGTTGGCGGCATGGTTTGGTGGGCATGCAATTTAGGAGTGCAGAGTGGTCGCACGCTAGGGGAGGGCGCGCTCTCTCTTTTCACGGCCAGCTGGGATGTGCATTTGTATATAAACATCTATAATTCCTCAGACATGTTAAGCCTGCAACCTTCCTCCTGTGGCCTCTAGTCCTTGTCAGGTGGTCATACTATTTGTCACCCACTCATTGGCCAGGCCCAATCCATTTCCCTCTAGAACAATAATACCTACCCCATCATCTCTTAGAGATGAGCTATTCCAAACCAGAGACATTTAATGTCCTGTCAGCTTCCCACCAAGATTTAATTTAAAAACTGCTCTGCTACCTTTATGATTTTAAGCACCAGCAGCCTAGTTACTTCTCAGGACAAGTAGAGGCCATTTCTTTTGTACATGTCCTACTTGTTCCAAAAAGCATCCCAGTGTCTAACAAACTTAAACCCTTCCTTCCTACACCATTACCTCATCCACACATTGAGACTCCTAATTTGTGCCTGTCTAGCTGGCTTTGCATGTGGAACAGGCAGCACTTCTGAGAAGGCTGCCTTGCAGGTTCTGGCCTTGAGTCTCCTGCCTAGCAGCCTAAATGTTTCCTCCAAGACCACACAACTACATTTCCCCACATCATTGGTGCCAACATGTGGCTCCGCTCCAGTGGAATGGGCTCCCGGAGGAGATCAGGCCCCTGCGGGACCTTATGCAGGAGATGTTCTGCCAGGTGTTCAATTAGGAGCCGCCCCAGGGGAGAATGCTCTGCCCCTTAAAACAGGCTGAGCCACCCATATAATATTAGATCGAGTTAGACCATTAGGATGGCATGGAAGTTGATCGCCATCTTAGACATAATGTTCAACTGATATCTGTTATTGGAAATCAGATTATTATTATTAGCACCTTTTAATATTGTTATTATTATGACTTTAAGATAGCTATTTTATACATTGTAGTTTTTATGTTGTTGTAAGATGGAGCTGCGGTGGCTCAAGTGGTTAAGACGCTGAACTGCAGGCTGTGGAAGGTCAGTAGTTCAGCGGTTCAAGACCCGGGTGCCGCAAGACAGGGTGAGCTTCTGTCTCTAGTTCCAGCTCCTGCCAACCTAGCAGTTCGAAAGCAAGAAATTGCAAGTAGATAAATAGGTACCACTTCGGTGGGAAGGTAACAGCGTTCCGTGCGCCTTGGTGTTTAGTCATGCCGGCCACATGACCACGGAAACGTCTTCGGACAGCGCTGGCTCTTTAAGCTGCCATGGGTGGGAGGGTGGGGTATAAATATAATAAATAAATAAATACCATGACCACTGGATCTTTCCCAGCACTGTCTACCAGCCTATCTATATTATGCGTAGTAACTGCTACCTTTGCCCCAGGCAGGCAAGTCACCATATGGTCAGTACACGGGTTCACAACCCATCTATCTACATGCCTAAAGATCGAATCACCAACTACCAGGAGCCCCTTTCTCTCCCTGCCCAGGAATTTTCCTTGGTGTGAAAGCATACCTGTTCACCAACTGTAGAAGGGGTCCCTTCTGAGGGAACATTTCCCCTTTCTTCAGCACAGTGCCCTGTTTCCCCTTGACCCTCATGCTCCCTAACAGCAGTGAGGCTGCCATGCTTGAAGTGGAACACATCTACTAAGTCCCCAAGAGTCTTATCTGTGTGCCCAAATGACTGCCTCTACTACTCCAGGTCAGCCACTTTGGCCTTGAAGGTGCAAACTCATTCCGTGAGAATCAGGTCCTTGCACACATCCATGACTTCTATCCAGCTGGCAGATAGTAATGCATATTACACTCGGTGCAATACATCGGATATCCCCCAACCTCCTGCTGGCATTCTACCTTCATAATTGCTCTTTTTCTCCCCCTTAAAAAAAAATCCTATTTATGTAGATTTGTTTGTGGAAAGGGTGCTTACTCTTTTTAGGGATGTGGAGAGACTAGTACCCTGGCTTCCTTGCCCTGCTGCTGAACTCATACACCTAAACTCACCTGTTTCTTCCCTGTTCCAGACACTTTGCCACTGGAGCAGGGCCTGCTTGTAGGAATCCTAAATAAATAGCTTGGGCTAAAACTCCACCCCACTGGAGCCAATCACACTGATTGGGAGCTAACCAACAAAGAAGGATGTGTGAGTCAGCCTCTGGTTGATTAACAATAGGTAGGCACTGAAAAGTACTAGAAGCGGAGGCTCAGCATAGTCAATCAGCTCACGGTTTATTGGTTACATCAGGAACTCGAAGATAACTTTGGCCGGCCACAGGCCGGCTTATATGTGTGAACACGCCACGCCCAAACCACACCCAGCACACACCCCAAGCCCAGTGATAGGTTCTATTTACATGCAACAGACCAGGTTGGTCTACTTTCAGATCCGGGCGAACCCATTGGTGTGCCCTAGGATCCGGAGTGGCTATTGTTCGTATGGGCGAAGGTCTGGGTCTGTTTTAGGCCGCATGGCCGGGCCCATATGGCCACGGCCATCTTTACTTAATACATTACATGCACTTTGAAAGGCAAGATTATTGGACTGAGAAAGCAGACCAAAGAATTGAAATCCTAGAAACTCAATGGAGATCTAATAATTTGTGTTTTAGAGGCATCTCAGAAGATTTTGGGAGGTCAGATTTGGAAGAGAGCTTCCAACGATCTGCTACAGGATTATTTGAATATTCAAGGATATTTCCTCAATATAGAGTAAATTAAAGATTTGCATTTATCAATAGGTTACCCTGTGATATACTGTTTTGCTTCATTCACAAGAAAACATGAGATGCAATATTAAACGAGCAAAGAGAATCACTGCTTAAAGTAGCAGAAAAAAAAGTACAGATTTTGCAGGATCTACTAACAAGTGCATTAAGGAAAAGAAAATAATTCAATTTGCTGAGACAGATATTACAAAATAAATAAATAAATACTGTTGGAAAAACCCTTTTTCAATAGAGGTATACTTACCAAAAGGAAGAAGAATAATCACAACAAAAGAGCAAGCCAAGCAATTGGCTGAAGAATTGCAAGGGGAGGATTCACACAAAGGAACTGAAGGAAAATCTTCAAAACATTCAAAGCAAAATTAACAAACAAAGTGTTCTGAAGAAGAATCGAACACAGAAAAGGACAAACTGGACATGGCAACAGCAATGGAATAAAATGGACAAATTAAAAATAGTGTCAGTAAATAGTAACAGTGAAATCTTCCTCGAAATGCATAAAATATTTTCTATTTCATATATCTTGTTATATAGAATCACCTTTTGATATATATAATTATGATATGTAATCATTTTTTCTTTTCTGTATTTTATTTTTATTATCTCTTTGTTTTTTAAAAAAATAAAAAATAATATTAAAAAACAATAACAATAGGTATTGTTGAAAGGGAGCACCTGTACTTCCCAGGCTGCCTTTTCCTTCAGTACAAATACATAGGACTGGTGCCACAGAGCCAGTTTGGTGTAGTGGTTAAGAGCAGCAGACTCTGTGTCTGTTGTGGGGAGAGGACGGGAAGGAGATTGTAAGCAGCTCTGCGACGCCAAGTGAAGGATGGGGTATAAATTCAACTCCTCGTCCTCCTCCATGGCACAGACTGAACTTCCAGTCCCACAAACAGAAAACTCCTCAAAAGCTTGGTGCTTAATAGGTGCTCTGTATTCACACTCTGTATGGACATTGGGAACGTAACAAAAAGCAGGACTCCAGATCACACTGATGTCTTGATGGGAACAGTAATACATGCATAGAGTTCATTTCCACACCCTTAAGCACATTTAGACTCAAGACAGGGCTTACAATTATAATTTCATCCCCCCCTGCTTCCAGAATACACAAATTTGTCATCTGAAGAGGGATCTCATTTTGCTTTCTTTTTCCCCACCTTTACCACAAAGAGTTATGCCTATCCACAAGCATTTCTAACCTTTCAACCATATAATTTGATTTAAAGAAAGGTATTCTTATTCATTTTGTATCTCACAATTTTCAGACCAACACAGCAACAGCTCTCCAGTTCACAAATGTGGACCTTCTGCTTTAAAGCACAAGTGAGATCTCATTATGAAATAATTGAAAGGAACACAAAGACACAAGGGGGTAAAATGATACCTTTTATTGGGCTGGCATCTGTTGGTGAGGGAATGTGCAAGCTTTTAAGTGCTATTCTCCATGCAGAGTTCACTGAGGTGAAAATGCTCGAACTCTCTCACTAACAGATGTTGGCCCTATAAAAGCTATTTCCTTACCTTTTGGGTGTCTCATTCGCTGGGGTCAATATTGCAACAATATTTTATGTGATCTATTAAAGAAATGCACACACTACTTACAAACCATCAGGTTTGGCTTTTTAAAGCATATAAATAAAAAGCTTAAAATTCATTCTAGCCTTCATGGAAGTATACATGCATATTTACTTGTAAATTGGTCCTACTGAGTTCAATGGGTCCATTTCCAGGTAGTTGTACCTGAGTTCAAGCTATCTCAGGACTGATCCTCATTCCGTTTGGGAATGAGGATGAAGCAGGAGGGTAAGTAGCCGGGCCTTCTGACACACTTCCGGTGATGTCAGGGGGTGTGGCCTTCTGTCACTTCCGGTGATGTCAGGGGGCGTGGCATATGCAAATAAGTTATGCTAATGAGTTATGCTAATGAGCTCCGGCAGCTCTTTTTCTACAACAAGACCCCTGCTCAGGACTGAACCTAAGACATGGATTTTAGTTATACTGGATTTTTGGTAGGCTACT
Organism: Gekko japonicus; assembly: GCF_001447785.1. Lineage (NCBI taxonomy): Eukaryota > Metazoa > Chordata > Lepidosauria > Squamata > Gekkonidae > Gekko > Gekko japonicus. The sequence continues at coordinate 250,615 of NW_015170946.1, forward strand.
TTCAGAAGTGAATAGCATAGGTGGTTTAAGATCCACCAATATCTACTAACCACAATGGCTAAACAGAACCTCCATTTTCAGATACAGCATAATCTCTGAAAGCCAGTGTCTGTGTGTGTGTGTGGGGGGGAACAGGAGAAGGCTTTGGCCCCCAAATTCATACATGCAGGCTTTGAAGAGCCTGTGGTTGCTTCTGTTGCAACCAGTTCTGATCCAACAGGGGTTTTCTTATGTCCTTAATCTACTTAGTCTGGAATGAGCCTGTGGGAAAGTGAGACATTTTACATGAATGCACATGGCAGGAGAAGACCTGTGAAAGATCCTGCTACCAAGGGATAGCTGAATAACATTTGTTCTCCTCTCTGCAAAAATGTACTTATGCCTGAGTGTGTCTAGGGCAATGTTCCCTCTAAGCTCCACAGTGTTGTGAGCAGAAATTCTACCTTGTGAGCAGGAAAAAACCCTAGTAGCATTAAAGTTGTGAGTGAGTCTACTTGTGAGCAAGACTACATTTGACTAACATAGAAAACATACAAACATTAAATATAAACTACTAGCTGTGCTACAAGTCATATGTATAACTTTACTTATATTTGCTTTTAATATTTCATTTCACTATCGCATACATTAGTTTTTTTGTACTACCATAACCTTGAAAAAAGCTTAGAATGTATTCTTTTAGAACATGTTTTAGGAAAGATTTAAACCTTAAACATTACAAGTGAAAACAGAATTAAGTCAAATTCCATTTAAAAGGCCACCAGAAATTGGTTCCTTGATCCCCATCCCTTATTTAGGACATAACTGCGTGAATGCTCTAAATAAAGATTCCAAATGTAATACTAGTTTTTAAGCGGGGGAGGGGTGGGTAACACTACATAGGGACAATATCAGTGGTTCTAGGATCCAGTATCTGATTCTGTCCTTGGGAAAGAAAAAGGCAGTATGCTGTCTTTAAAAGCAGTGAATGTACATAAGAGCACAAAAAGCTCCCCTCTTAACCTTGGAAAGGCAGCAGCAAATCATGTGCTGGATTTGGGGGTGGTCCTGGCATGCAGTGACCTGCTGAAAAGCAAGTAAGGGAACCCACTTGACTTCCTTCCCTTTGCT
>NW_015170946.1:253230-268288 GCF_001447785.1 Gekko japonicus
AGTGGCTAAAAACACCAGGTGCCATCAGGAGGTCCAACAGTGGGGCCAGGACACTAGAAGCCCTCCCATTGTTGCCCCCCCAAGCACCAAGAATACAGAGCATCCCTTGCCCCAGAGTCCCTATCTATACCTTGTGGCTCTGTGAGTCGCCAGAGGTCACCATGACTTCCAGGCATGGGCACATATGCACACACGCATGTACGCACCCCCCCACACACACACAAATTTTTAAAAAGGGGGGGGAGATATTTCTACGTGAGCCCTGATGGCCTCGGGTCGGTGGGAGAGTTTGCATTATGTATAATCTCAAAGCAGATCTGTGCAAGTCCATTTCAGCATCCAGCCTTCCATAGACTCCTTCTCATCCCCATTTCAGCAGCAACTGCTCCCCCCCCAGCCTCCACCTCCCCAGCGTCTCTCCATTGCAAAGATGGGGGGGAAGCTTCGGGGAATTGACCCACCTCTTTCTTCCATGAAAATACATTCAGGAACACAACAGCGAAAAGGCATATTTAATCCAGAAATGAAGGACAGAAACTGTTGTTAGCAGAGTATTACAGAGGAAGAGTCAACAGCCAACACTCGTCTCCTCTAACTGAAATCTCTCTCCATCTCCACCAACTGTATTCAAACTGCCCGCTTAGCCCCACATCACCACTAGGGGACTGTTATGACTACTCTCGTCGCCATTGAGGTGACGTCAGAGCCTGGTGGTACGGCTTTCAATACAGGGGGTGGTGGATCAGTGTCAGATCCCAAGTCAGGATAACAAACCCACGTTCCAAAGAAGTAAGATTTATTTCCAAAGCATGGTTGATCATGAACATACAGAGATTGTTCAGATCAGGCTAATGGCCCCTCCAGTCCAACACTCTGTCACACAGTGGCCAAAAATACCAGGTGCCATCAGGAGGTCCACCAGCAGGGCCAGGAAGCCCTCCCACTGTTGCCCCCCCCCAGCACCAAGAATATAAGGAGGGGGGTTGGACGGATGAGATAAACTACCAGCAGAGGAGATGGTCCAACAGTTGCTGGGGGAGGAGCCCAACTGGGGCAAGAAGAACCCAGGAAGGGTGAGAGGGAAGCTTGATATCATCCTTCCCACAGCTGCGCGTCTCAGCAGCACCGACCAGCCTAACATGCGGTGGAGGCGAGGCAGGAGGCTGGCTCAGCTGGCCCTGAGGGGAGAGCGTGAGAGGTACAGCGCTCAGCTCTGCCCGGCCAGCAGTGGAGGGAGGAGAGGCCAATGAGGAAGGGAGGCAGAGGCTCGCCCTTGCTCTGCTCGTGGTGCCCCCACCTGGGAAGGAGAGTGTGAGGAAGGAGGAAGCCCCTGGCTGGCACTCGAGAGCGTGAGAGCTGTGGCGCTCGGCTCTGCCCAGCCAGCAGTGAAGGGAGGAGAGGCCGACAAGGGAGGGAGGGAGAGCCCCGGTGTTGCTCCACTCGCAGTGCCCCTGCACGCACAATGAGGCCCAGCTGCCCGGGAAGGAGAGCGTGAGGAAGGAAGAAGCCCCTGGCTGGCACTCGACTACATGGCCCCTGCCAGCCCGCCCCTGCCAGGCCCGCCCCCGCCAGGCCCCCTTATACACATGCACATCCAGCCTTTCACACTCACTGGAGGACTCTCCCGTGTGTAGAGGAAGAGAAGCTGTGCGTCCACTTGGAGAAATCCCTGTGTGATTGCGCACAAACGCACGCTACAGGGAACTATGGTCTAGAGGTATATGTTGATGGACAGCCAGTCCGACTCTGCCCGGATATATTGGCCAGGGCACTGGAGACTGTGGCTTGTTGGTTAACAGAGATGGTTGAAATTGAATCCATAGAAGACGGAGGTCTTATGCCTGGGTTGTGGTGGTATGGGATTGGGAATCTGTCTCCCAACCCTTGGCAGGGTTGCTATTGACACCAGTGCCAATGGTGAGGAGCTTAGGAGTGACTCTGGATGCCTCACTCTCTATGGAGGCCCAGATCACTAATGTTGCCAGATTGGCCTTCTGCCATCTTTGGCTGGTCAGGCAACTGGCTCCCTGTCTTGCCTCCTGTGACTTAGCCATGGTGACCCAACCTCTAGGTTGGACTACTGTAACTCCCTTTATGCAGGGATGCCCTTGAACCTGATCTGGAAACTTCAGTTGGTGCAAAATGCAGTGGCATGCCTGCTGACTGGGATGCCTATGGGGGTGCATGTTCAGTTGGTTGCTGCTTGAGCACCAGATCAAGTTCAAGGTTATGGTATTAACCTTTAAGGTCCTAAGCTGTCAGGGACCAATATATCTGCATCTTTCCCAATATGTCCCCCAAAGAGATTTACGCTTCTCTGATCAACATCTATTGGTAAGCCCCAGCCCAATCCACTTAGCTTTGACCAGAGCCAGACCCTGAGCCTTTTTGGCTCTGGCTCCAACCTGATGGAACATGCTCCCAAATGAGATCAGGGCCCTACAGGATTTATTACAATTCTGCAGGGCCTGCAAAATGGATCTGTTCTGCCAGGCCTTTGGTTGAGGTGGTGGGTGTCCAATTTATGGCCTCCCCTGCTCAAACCAGCCAGTTTTAGTCAGCTGATGCTGTGTATTATATCGACTGTATTATAGGCCATGGGCTGGACCTACCAGCCTGATATGCTGGTCCTTCTGAATTGTGTATGGCATATACCTGGGATACTGTTAAATTGTTAAACAGTTAATTCACCATCCTGACTTAAATTTGGTTTTAGGGGTTTAAATTGGATTTCATGGAAATTGTACTATTGGATTGTATTTATTGAATTTATGTATAATTATTTTATTGTTCATCTGGTACAATGTAAATAACCTGCACTGAGCCTGCTTGTGGGGGAGAGCAGGATATAAATCCCATGAAATAAATAAATAAATAATACTCCAAAGTGCTCTTGTCCTTCAAGACTGTAACCAGCTAGCAGAGGAAGACCTACCTGTCGCTTAGAAGCCTCCCTCTTTTTTCCTGTTAGTTTTTGCATTTGTATTGTTAGCTGCTTTGATTCCCTAATGTGATGTAAATGGGCTATAAATAAATGCATAAAACAGTCAATATGGCTTTTCCACTCACTTTATGGACATGTGAAATGATTTCCCTCCATATAAGCACATTTTTTCTGCCCTTAATAAGTGTATTTCTTGCTTGGCATCACCATTACTGATGACTAATTGTGATGCCAGGCAAGAAACACTCTTATTAAGGACAGAAAAATACTATTATTGCCAAGCTAGTGCCATTTGAAAAAATAAAATTCCCACTAATTATTGTAACCTGTGCTAAAAGTTTACAGGTGATATCACTGTTGTTTTTCATTTTTATCTACCAGTTTTTGCACCAATTTTTGAATCCCCCCAGATCACTGTTGATTAGTAAAAAGCCGTTCTTCTCCTTGTTCCTTTTTTTTGTCTTTGTTATTACTAATTAATGCTTAGAAAAATCTGATAATATTCATGAAAAGGGACAACTGAGAGACAGCCAATAACTAGAAAATATGCCTATTTTTTCCTGCGGAAGTTTGGAAACTGACTGAGCAAAACAAGTTACAAGGCAATAAGTAAATCAAGCACATGCAGAGAGGTAGATTAACTCAAATATAAAATTTCTACTAAAAATGAAAGCTCTCGGCAGTGGTTTTTCACACTGTGCTCTGGAGAACCCTAGTGTTTCTTGGAAGCTTATCCTTGCTGAGTTCAATGTTGTCAGATGAGCTTTTTAAAAAGACTACGCCCACCAGTACCCATTTTTCATTGTAGAACACGGATTCAGAGGGGTATTTAGTGCATTCCACGCCTCACTAAATTTGTACAGGGTGAGGGTGAGATCAAAGAATCATGGCCAGTGCTTCTCATGAACCAAGTGTGTAGGCTGGACCCTTAAATGCCTGCAACTGAAGAGGACTGAGCTGGACAATCTGTCTTCCATAGACTGATAGATCCAGATGGTTTCCTGGAGGAGTTTCCTGTAGATATGAATGGTGGTCTTGTCGTTGATGCACTAGTGAACCTTTAGAATGAGGAAATAACTTTGATGGTTGATATACTACCACTCCTAGATGCTCTCTCTCAATCAGCAGAGATTGTAAAGATTTGTGTTTTACTAGGAGGTTGGAAGCAATGAAGAGGGTGAACTGCTTGAAAAGTGTACTAAGTACCCATTAACCTGAATATCTTGATTTAAATTGTATTTTTGTGCATTTTATATATAAACTGCTTTGAGTCCCTAGAGTGGGAGAAAAGCAAGGTACAAATATTTAAATAAACTTAAATCTTAATTCATAAAATGAGTTAGTGAGCAATACAATAAGCACATTGACAGTAGAATGGTTTGTGTCTGGCCTGAGTTAGATGCCACTGTTAAACCTGTTAGTGTCTAAGATGCCACCATGTGTGCTACATCCTTCTGGCTATTAAAAGCTACCAGAGGACTAGCTAGATATCTGAGGCAGTTAAGTGTCTTGTTAAAGTCTTGAGGTAGGTTGTGGTGGAGAATCCCAGGAAAAACCTGCTGCAGATGAACTCAACAATCATTTACCATATTCAAGCAAGGTGCTGAGCATGTAGCAGGAACACAGCTCCAGAGATTCTTGGGTGGTGCTTGGGTAGTATCTAGATCTTTTTCCGTTTTGCTTCAGGTCTAGTTTTGGAACTGAGACTGTTCTCATTGCTCCAGTGGTTAGCAGATTAGGGAGATGGGCCATGGCTTTGCATGCAAAATGTCCCAGATTCAATTCCTGGCATCTCTAGTTGAGAAGACCAGGTAGGAGGTGATGTGAAACAGCTCTATCCGAGACTCCGGAGAGCAGCTGCCAGTCTGAATAAACAATAGTTTATTCATTATTGTCATTGTTTTAACTGTTCTGTAAATGTATTTATTTATTGCAATGTGATTTTATGAAATGTATTTATTAAAATACTGTTCACCACCCTGAGCCCTATGTACAGGGGGAAGACAGTTTATAAATCAATTAAATAAATAAATATTGACCTTGGTGGACCAATGGTCTGATTCAGTCTAAGGCAGCTTCATGTATTCATGAATTGCACTGGAAGATGAATGGGGGAGCGTACCATGTTTCTTTTGTATCTCTCAGAATCTGATATCCTATATATATAATCCCCTTATGTATTGGCCATTTCCAGCTCTACCATTGGATGTGCTGTGTGCTCCATCAGCCATTTGCCTATCAACCACCACTCAAGAGTATTCATGTGCCATTGACTGGGAGCTGGGTCCACTCCTCTCCCCCACTCACTGCTGGACTGGACACTCTTCCCTCAGAATTAACTGCCAAACTGGCTGTCTCTCCTGACTTAAGACACTTCTCCTGTGGCTGGACCATTCGATTCAACCTCCTGCTGTGCAACTGACTTTCCCCTAGAGTTGCCAATCTCCAGGTGTGACCTGGAAATCCCCCACTGTTACAATTGATCTCCAGATGACAGATATCAGTTCCCCTGGAGAAAATGGCTGCTTTGGAGGGTAGACCCTATGGCATTATACCCTGCTGAGTCCTTTCCCTCCCCAAACACTGCCCTCCAAAGGATCCACCCCCCAGATCTTCAGGTATTTCCCTATTCAGAGCTGGCAACCCTTCTTTCCCCTCAGTGCCTGTTGCTAGGCAACCAAGCTTGGTTCTGTCAGTAAAAGGAAGCCCTTTTCACACCTATTTTGGCCTTTGGGAGAAAACTCATTGGTGCCAGTCCTGACTAGGGTTGCCAGCTTCAGGTTGGGAAATTCCTGGAGATTTTATGATGGAGTCTACAGAAGTCAGAGTTTAGGGAGGGGAGCGGCCTCAGCTGAACAGAATGCCATAGAGGCCACCCTCCAAAGCAGTTATTTTGTCCAGGGGGAGAGAGAGATCTGTTGTCTCAGTTGTGATACCAGGCAATACCACAGCCAGTGTGGCATAGCAGTTAGTGCCTCAGAGTAGGGTCTGCCAGACCCAGGTTCTTGCTGTGGAAGCTGAGTGTGTGATTTCAGACCAGTCACAGACTTTCATCCTAACCTACCTCACAGGTTTGTTGTGCAAGTCAAAAGGGGGACAGGAGAATGATATAAGCTGCTTTGGTCCCCTGTGGAGAAAGACTGTACTTTTCCTCCTGGGGAACCATTGTTGCCAATCTCCAGGTGAGAGCTGGAGATAACTCAGAATTACATCTGCTCTCCAGATGGCAGAGATCAGTTCCCCTGTAGAAAATGGTGGACTCTGTGTCACTATACTCTGCTGAGATGGCCCCTATGTCCTCCAGTGTGATGTAGCAGTCAGGGCTTCATAGCACGGTAGAGGCTGCAGGTGTGTGTGTGTGGGGTGGAAAGCTGAAGTCAGAGGGGCAAATATAGGTAGGTCGATGGTTGGCTGGAAAGTAGAATGGGTTGCCAACTCCAGGTTGAGAAATTCCTGGAGATTTGAGGGGTGGAGCCTCGAGATGGTGAGGTTTGAGGAGGTGTGGGACCTCAGACAGGTACAATGCCATAGACTCCATCCTCCAAACCAGCCATTTCCTCCTGGGGAACCATTGTTACCAATCTCCAGGTGAGGGGTGGAGATCACTCAGAATTCCAACTGCTCTTCAGGTAGCAGAGATCAGTTCTTCTGGAGAAAATGGTGGACTCTGTGTTATTATACCCTGCTGAGGTCACCACAGCAAATTGATGCTGAGTGCCCAAGGCCGGGGCACTCACCCAAAGCCTCTTTCTAGAGTTCATTGTATTTATTTCCACAACAGGCCTATTCCTAGTCAACAATAAACTAGATGGATCTGAATTAATTGAAACTTAATCTAGAGAAAATTGATTAGAAACTGATGAACGATTAGGTGTTGAGGCTCTATTGGATGGGATTGCAATTTAGCTGAAAATGCAAGTTTGCAATTTGGAACTGCTCCTGAATACAGAGGTGGTAGCTGATCAAGAGGAGGATCTGACCATTGTTACTCATGCCACGATAACTTCCAGACTTTACTACTGCAACACACTCTATATGGCTATAAGAGGGCCTTTAAAAAGTGTCTAGAAACTACTAGCACTGTTCAGTCTAGAACAGCAGCTCCTTTTAACAATGTCTGTATTAGGGATGGGCAGGAACTGAACCATGAAGCAAAATTCATCACAAAGTCTGTGACAGGCCTACCATACTGAACTTCCATAAACTTTTAAAACAGTTTGTGGCAGTTCATGGACAGAGCAGACAGCAGAGATTTAAAGGGCATCTTAGTCCCTTTGAACCCCTGCTTTCTGTTCCCCACAAAAGCTGCAAAAACAGCTAAGTGGTGAGGAGTACAACCCTGCTGCTCAGCTGTTTTATAGGGTATCTTGTGCAGCCCTTTTAAAGGGACTGCACAAGAAAGGGAAACAGCTGAGCCATGGGAAGCTATTCCCCACTGCTCAGCTGTTTTATAGGGTATCTTGTGCAGTCCTTTTAAAGGGACTGAAGTCCCTTTCAACAAAGTTTGTGGGGCCACAAACTATGAACCAGTTTGGTTTGCAAACAAACCTCCCTGTTTGTTTCATGGTTCATGCAAAAATAGAACCACAAGAACTGTACACAGTGTGCTCAATATTTCTTTAACGAAAACTGTAAAGTTATAAATATGAAATGTACAAAAGTGATAATAATACATTCAAATGTGTAAGTTCAGATACATAAAGATAGAAGATGACAACGACGGGACGGTGGTCTCCGGAATGCGATGCCGTTTCGACAAACGTCTTCTTCTAACCAAGAGTCTATAAGTTGATGATGTATGAAAAATTGCACTTCAATGGAAAAGCTGCCCAGTTCACATGGAGTTCAATAGTTTCATGACAGTCAGTTTGTACTGTTGCTCCCTTCTTCAGAGCTTTGTGTCCTGTTGCTCCCTCACTCTGGAATGAACTTCCAGGAACTTTTCAGAAGGCCCTATCTCTTTCAACCTTTCCAAAGGTTTGCTACGTGAAAGGGCTTTTTTCCTAAGAGTGTGAAAATAATCAGTTTGCTTTGCTTTTGTCTTATTGAGTACTATATATTTGGTATTATGTATTTTGTATTTTGCTGTACAAATGGAGTTGTATTGTGTATTTTATTACTTATTGTTGTAAGCTATCCTGAGTTTTGGAATGGCAGTGCAAAACCTCCCACTTCCAATAAACAAATACACAAGATATTTACAAGATATTTACTAATCAAGGTCTACTCCAAATAACGGCCATTTGTAAATATTGTAAATGCTCTGAACTATGGCTTGACCAAGATCATCCGGCAGGTGCAAGTGGAGGAGTGGGGAATCAAACCTGGTTCTCTCACATTAGAGTCTGTGCACTTAACTACTACACCAAACTGGCTACACCAAACAGAGCTATTTCTACTTCCCCCATTATTCACTTTTCTTGTCCCCACCTTTCTTGAAGCCCATTTCTCCCAGTTAGGGAGTCAGCCCAGCTGGGATAAAATGCTGAAAGAAATGAAGAAGTGTGATGACATGAAAAGCATGAGGATTTGGCTCCTCTTTTCCCTGTACTCCTTGGAAAGAATGGAAAAATGTACTCCCTTGCCAATTTTACCACTATGTAAGTGAGGATTTTAGTAGTTTATAGAGCTGAAATGCTTTCACCTAGTGGTCTAACATTTGGAGCAGAGGATCACTTCACTGAAGTGTGCAATCCTTCAGCATTTCATTTTGAATTCAAACTGTATGTTTTTGACTTTTCAAATGGCCTGGCCCTAGTTTAGCTCAAGGACCATCTCCCTGCATATGGATCTCTCTGTTCACTCAGATTATGTTTTGAATCCTTGCTATATGTTTCCCCACTATCAGAAATGTGGTGGGTAGTGATATGTGACAAGGTCTTTTCAGCAGTGGCACTAAAGTTACTGAATACCTTCCCAAGGGAGTCTCAAATGTCATTTTTCCTGCAAGTCTTCAGGAGACATGTTCAAAATTCTTGTTTCAGCACGCTTTTAGCTTTGGCTAAATGGGACAGCTGGTCAGAGTGCATTTGGTAAAAGATTTTAATGGATTTTGGAGGTTATATTGCTTAGCTTAAAAAAAAACTACAGCTGAATATTACTGCCATATTAGCTTTCTTGTTGCTAGTAGCTAATAATTCAGAACATAAATATTCCAGTTAATAAAGAAATGCACCCTAGAATCCTCTGCAATGTGCAGGATGTGTTGATTCCTCGAAGGAGAAAGGGATTTGTCTCAGAGGTAAAATAACTAGGGGCACTTTGAGAATGATTTGTGAGTACAGCCTCAATGCCCTTGAAAGAGAAGCAGTTTTCAGTAAGTAATATGAGAGGAATGCATAAAATCTACAAATATGCACAGGGAGAGCTACAGTGTCTGCAAAGGGCAAGCTTGTGCAGATCATATTATAGACTTTACCCCTCCTGGATAATATGATGTAGCAAAGAAGGTGTGAATGAGGGAACTCCAAATCCAGGTAATTCAGCTCACGTTTGAATGGAGGTTTTGCTTGTTGATTAGGTAATCCTTCTCTAGGAAATGCGCGGCACCAACTGCTTTTCATGGTAGATTAGTGCTCCCGTGGTCAATTTGCTTTTACTAATGTCAGGGCCCTACGGTGCAGGTTCATCTGTCGCATAGCAACTGCTTCAGCAGCAGTGGAGGTAGCCATGCATAAAAGATTACACAGGATGGCAGGGCACAAGTGTGAAGATTTTCAAAATTAGATACAATCTCAGCATGAATATGAACTGCCGAATTGACATGGAAGGATTTTTTTTCAAGTCATCAAGTTTTCCATATTTATCAGGTAAAAGTAGTTTAACTGCAATGCACGCAAACTGCAGAAAATTCAGAGGGCAGTCATTTAGGCAGGAAAAAAACCAATATGGGAATACAAATAAATGTAAACAAAAAAGCCCTATACTACTATAGTAGCATTCTTCTGAAAAAGAGGCATATTTCAGCTGCTGTACATTACAGGTGTCCATGTCAGAGCCTATGTTTGAAAATGTTTTCCATTTTTTAAAACTACCAGGTTGATTTCTTCAGGTTTTTTGCCAGTGACTAGCACAAGGGTAACTTGGTTGACTTTAGTGACAGGAGACACTTGACTATCACAAAAATTTCTTCAACTTTATGTTGAAATCACCCATATTACTTTAAAATTATTTATTTATTTATTTAATTAGATTTATTAGGCCACCCTTCACTGCAAGCAGGGCTCAGGGCGGCTTATAACAGAGCAAGTACAATAAATAATTCTCCCTTCCTTTGGTTCCTTTTCCAGTTTGGAAGAGCAGCAGCTCAAGAGCTCCCTCCGATCCTCCTAGGCGAGGGACGGCCTGACCCACCCCCCATCTCCCCCATTCCCAGCTACTCTAAGCGCAGCACCACAGAATGAACCTATAACATATCAGCAAATAAACCTATACACTTCCCAAGATGGCGGAAGAAAGACTTTAATTTCCACAGGCTGCCTTGGGGGAGGGGGTTGAGGAGGGGAAGATGTGTGTGAGACTGCCTGATAATATACTGTCCTATCACTGTCCTCAGCCAAATGCCTATTGGAACATCTCTGTCTTGCATGCCCTGCAGAAAGGTAGTAAATCCTGCAGGGCACAGATATTCTCCAGCAGAGATTTCTACCAGGTGGGGGCAAGGGCTGAAAAAGCCCTGGCTCTAGTTGAGGACAGCTGGATCTCTCTCAGGCTGGGGACCACCAGGAAGTTCTTATTCCCAGAGCGTAACACTCTTTGGGGGGCATTTTGAGAGAGGGGGTCCCAAAGGTATGGGAGTCCCTGGCGGCGAAGGGTCTTGTTTTTCTGCTGATGATCATGTGACTTCGCAGTGAACCAGCTTGGTGGCTGTGGTCCTGGGCTAACGTCTTCAGGCAAAATGATGAAAGATATTTTTCATAGTACTTGTAAGTGGTGCCCTGTTGGTGGTCAGGGGCCCAAGATTCAAGAGAAATCTGCATATTTGTGTGTTCACCTTGATAGTATTTATCTCCAGCAGAAAAGAATAAGGTAAAACCTGCCTCCACCCCATTTTCCTCCACTTAATATCACAGCACGTGTCATCTTAGTATCATACGTGTGTTAGTATTGTGAGCGCACATATTCTGAAGATGACATGGAACTTTGGAGAGTCTGCTGAATTCTACAACTCCACTGTGCAGTCCTTGGTTTGAGCTTTCAGTCAGAAGTATGCTGTTCAGCTTTCCTTTGTGGTCCTAAGGTGACCACATGGAAACCTGAACTAATGCTAACTTGGATATTTAGTCGCCCTTGCATGTGACCCAGTTTCCATGACAGTACTGTGACATCAGTCACAAGCACCATATTTTGTCATTAATTTTCTGAATACAGTGGTAGGAGTCCGCATTGTGCCTTGGTCTGTGGTGCTGTTGTAGTTGCAGCCACTTCCTTTACCTTCTCAGTATCTTGCTTCATTATTTGCAGCATATCATTTATCTGAGTTTGTTGAGCAGTAATACTTTGAGTTACTACAGACATCTGTTCCTTGAAGTTATTCAGCTGTTCCAGCAGAGGATGCATATACTCTGCTATAGCCTTAGCCACCTCACTGGTAGCTTCCAGTTTTGGGCTCTCTAAGCCTTTCACTTTCAAAAGTTTTTCTCTGTCTTTCTTCCCCGCCATCTTTATCGTTTGTTTACTTTCACATTTTTTTTACAAGTCTCTGAATGTGCACTTGACTGCTTAGATTCGCTTTGGTAAGTACTTCTCAACAGTTTTCTTCGCGTTTTCTTCCACTCCCCCCCTCAGTCACTCAAAAATTCATGTGCTTGGGAGGCGTCCCTCCCCCGCTTGCCTTTTCCCCGTTCAGTGGGGTGGGGAGCTAGCTTTTCCCCTTTAAAAACGCTTTAAAGCTGACTCACATTCATAATTGGTCATTCGACCTTGCTTTCAGCTTCATTTCTGATGCTCGATCTCCCACGCTTGCCCAGGTCAGCGTCACTAAATTTCTCACAGCATGGAGAACCGTCGGAATGAAGAGGTGCCTCAATTCTCTGGCATTCCGCCCTCGAAGAGGCAACCTCTTAGAAGTTCCATGGCCAGAGTCCCTTCCCACGTCTTTGGGGGGGGTAAGCAAGCCTGCGCACCCCCTCCTTCGGCTGGAGAGCAGCTTCACCCCCGGGAGGTCTGGGAGGTGAGTCTGCTAGCATGCTGCCATAAACCGGAAGTCCAGAAAGTTCTTATTCCCAGAGTGTAATGCAAACTACATACTGCAAATGACATTACAATTGCTAATTTTTACTAGCACAAGTCTTTATATTGTTTTCCATGTTGTTTAGTTTGGAGGTATCTCTTTGCTACACGCTTGAAAACTATTATATTTGAGAGCTCACCCATGGGTGTTCCCTCTTCACCTGCTGACATCTAAAATCAGCCTATAGCACCTTCTGAGAAAGCATCAACTTGAATGGAAATAGACTACAGAAAAGTGGAGTAAGCACAAAGTACAAATTAGAAGCAATTACTAGACACAGAGATGTTTCTTCTGTAGACATCACTCACATTATTGGCAATACTTGAAGATGAGCTTCTTGTCTTGAAATGTTTATAATTATTTGTGAGAGTTACTGTTGTACTTTTTTTTTAAAAAAGCATTCAATACACCTGTGTTAGAAGATATCCATTGTGTTTGCTATGATACTGACTTAGAGAGGTGGTGTATAGTAGTACAAGTTTGAGGTCCATTCTTTTCTCCTTCTATTTGCAATTGTAGTTGCATGGCAAATAATGATTCCAAAGAGGCTATAAATGACCAAAGATGGGTCTGTCCTTTAATGAGAAACCAGAAGGTTCTGAAATCCAGAGACTTATTTCCCCCTATCCAATAGAATTAGTGTGGTTACCCCCCCTTAAAAAAAAACACCCTGTGAATTATAACAAAATTTGAAAGGTGTCATCCCTCTTCCCTTGTGTTGAGCTTTTTTCCAAATGTAATCTTTATTAGTCTTGGTTTTTATTCGTGTTTGCTTGAGTTCCTCAGACCTGCCCAGGAAAAAGCTATGCTTTCCACTTTGATAGGAGGGCAGAAAACTCTGTAGGAAGGTTGTGGCTGTTTCTCATACATGCAAGAGCAGCAGACTGCTGAAAAGAGAAACCTGGGAGGTAAATCAGACTAATGAAGCAGCTCAAGTGTTATAGCTTGAGTTATTTCATTGCTACAATGACTTGAAAACGTTGCATATGGCACTGAGAATTCGTAAGGCTATAATGTATTTGGGGGAAGTCAAAGCTGTTCCATCCAGTCCTCTGAGTTTTTGTTTAACTTGTAGTACTTAACTCCTTTCTCTTGCGTTAGGAATGTTGCAACCATTCCTGTCCCTGGACAAATGTGTATCTGAGCAAGAAATTATATTGTGACGGTTACTGTCTTTTGATGCTAAAGTACTTTTATTAGGACAATTAAAGCTTCTTTTACTCTGGAGTGGGAAAGATGCTGAAAGGATAATGCTTTGCAAAGAAAGTAGGTTGTTTGAAATAACCTTTTGCTGCAAAGAGAGCAGGGCCGTCTAGAGTAATCTTTGGATTATATAGATTTCCCAAGGATAAGCAGCTAAATCATCCTTCCTCTGCAAGGAAGACAGGGCTTGAGATGATTTGGCTAATCTGAAACAACAGCTTTTCCCATGGCGGGTGTTAGTAATCCTCATGATTGGTAGATAAAATAATTTAAGTTCTCATAGGTTATGTCTGTATACTAGAGACATTTTATTAAAGGGACAAAGGTACACTTCAGTGTCAGTCATCTCAACCCTTCCCCAGCAAAGCTAATAAAATCATTATCCCTTCCCCCCAACATTCAGTTTGCGCATAGAGGATTATTGGTGGAGGTGGGCAGGTAAAAAATTAGGAATGTAAAAGCCGCAGTTTTAATAGCAAAGAGAAATGTTCTGATCTGATGTGAACCATACAATTTCTAGCACTGCTGGAAGAGATCCTCAGAGCCAAAATATAAGTGACATTGTCCATGTGTTTCACCTAGTATTTTCTAACTGTACTTTAACATGTAGCCATGGATCCACTTGTTCATCTTCCCAGCCGTGTTCCATGTATCTGAGCTGTCCATTCAGTCACCTGAACATCTGACAGCACATTCACATGTTCGGCTGGTTCCAATTCCATTAACTTGCTATTGTTTCTTCAACCAGTTGATGGAGCAATTGCAAAACCTGTGACTAGCGGTGAGCATTCGGATTTGCCAAATTGAAAAAATACCTTAAAAATATCATTGGTATTTTGGGGGTATCAGAATTTTTTGGCCAATAATGTGCTCCTGAATAAAAGCCGATCTTATTTGGCTTTTTTTCAGAAGAGTCAGGTAGGGAAGGTGTCAGTTTCAGTGAAACTGACCAGATCTGCCTTCCAATCCCTTCCTTTCCTTGGAGGAGGAAAGGCAGTTTAAACTGCCTTCCCTGGGCTTGCCTGGGTGCCCTGCAGCTGTGGGGAGCCAGGGCAAGCCCTCTCTTGGAGGGAAGGCAGTTTAAAAAGCCTTCCCTGGGCTTGCCCAGGCGCCCCGCAGCTGCATGGTGCCTGGGGAAGCTGATCTGGGGAGGTAGGCAGGCTGGGGGGGGTGGCATTTAAACATGCCTCCTCCCCACCCTATCTTTCTTTCCTCAGCCGCCCAGTTGCTTGTACTGGTCATCAGTTTCACTCCCCAGCTGATCAGCGGGGAGTGAAACTGACCAGAAGTTGAGCCTCAGGAAGGAAAGGCTTCAGTGCCATTATACTCTATGGGGACTTCCCCCATAGGGTGTAATGGCACTGAATATTCAGCAGTACCGATTTCCCCTGAACCCCAGTATCTTACCGATATTGGGATTCAGGGATATCGGTATATACCAATATTTTCCGGACTTGGTTTACCCGAACGTGAAAAATACTGAAATGTGACCAGGAAACATAGGAGTGGTAGCACATGTGAATGCATCAGTGTGCACACAGCAGGGTGGGTAAGAAACACATGGAATCCCAAGCACTCATACAAAATCACATTCAGTGTCACTTATTTTATCTTGGTGTCAAGATTCACTTTTTGAGTACTATTTGAAAAGATCACCATGAATTTATTTTTCTTTCCCT
>NW_015170946.1:268298-279473 GCF_001447785.1 Gekko japonicus
TCCCTACTAAGCCTGGGAGAAGGGGCATAAGATCAAGAACAAGAAGAAGAAGAAGAAGAAGAAGAAGAAGAAGAAGAAGAAGAAGAAGAAGAAGAAGAAGAGATTGGATTTATACCCCGCCCTTCACTCGAAGTCTCAGAGTGGCTTACAAACTCCTTTCCCTTCCCCTCCCCACAACAGACACCCTGTGAGGTAGGTGGGGCTGAGAGACCTCTGACAGAAACTGCTCTTTTTCAAGAACACCTCTGCCAGAACTATGACTCGCTCAAGGTCATCCAGCTTAATCACTACACCAAACTGGCTGTCTGCACTTTTGCAAAATCTTAGAAATTAACATACTATATTTTAAATTTGGACTCAAGTTCAGATTCAAATTCAAAACCAACATCTTAACTGTGCTAAGATCCATATTTTAAGAGATCAGCCATCTGTTGGCAGAAGAGCCTAAATTCATTTTCCATTCAGATGCATGAGTACTTGCCCCACCCACACAGTGTCTTTCTTTAGCCAGTACTTTTGAAAAGGCATTTTCATGAGAGGGTGTGTGTGTTGAACTCAGAAGGTCACTCTGAAACAATACGTTTCTGGAAGTTGTATTGTTTGCCTATGGGCAATGCTTCTGTTCAAGCATTAGCCATAGTGGTAGAATTACCAAAAAGAAAGACCAAATTTCTAGTACTTCCTCCTCCCAAAGTCCCTAGTTAACAGGAAAAAAACTCCTTTAAGAGTGGCCCTGCTTCCAGATTGTTCCCATGTTATCTGTTATCTGTAGAAGGATAGAAACACTCAATACCCCCTCTTTGCATAGCAACACAATAGGAAGGAGATTCCAAAAATCAGTGAGAGCCTCCTGACTGATACACGGCATGACTTTTTCCTTACTGAATCTACTGGGGCTGCTGTCTGTCTAGATGGAAATATCAGCTATGAATACTTTAGTTTTAGTAAGTCTTCAGAAAGTCTCGGTACAATAGAAAGGTGCAAGTGAACACCTAACTAAATTATGTTGGAAATGTATGTGTTTTCAAGGTCTCACAATCCAGTCATCATAGGGTTAACTTGTATACCTTTTATGCTATTGTTAAGACTGACCTGGAAGGGAAACCTGGCATAGAGCCAATGGGGGATTAGCCCAGGGAAAAGTAGCTTCTATTGTGATACAGATTGGTTGTTTGTTTCAGGTGACTTCTTTTCTAGGGGTTGAGAAGAAGGTGTTTGTGACTAGAGAAGTGTGTGACTATGCTTTGAGTAGTAAACAGCAGAAATGTAGCTCTTAGATATTCTGTATATTTGTAGGTTTCCTGTATACCCTTTACCCTTAGAAATAAAGGGTTTTTTAAAACAGAAAGAAAGTCTCCTCATTCAGTGAAGCAAGATCCATTGACACTCTGAACAATTTAAGCATTTTTTACTATTTTTCCAACATATTCTGCCCTGGTTATAAAAAGCAACTCAGTGAAGTGGAACACTTGCACTCTGTTCACAATTGAAGACATTGTTCTGCCTACTTTATATGATGACATGTCAACAGAGAATAATGTATTTGAAGTCTAACATTTGTAGGTGATCTTAATTACCTATAGTTAAAAGTTAGTGTCACTGGTTTCAATGTAGTTCACTTCCAAGTGAATTTGCTTAGGATCATAGGTGTGGTCTTATGGTCCATACCCTGCAAATAACAATGTAATTCATTTTCAAGACTTGCTGGAGTCTTAGCCTCCATGGTACTTTGTGCCAATGGGGCATTCAGCCTTACTGCTATCTTAAAATGTTTTTCCTTAATCACTTTTGGATTTGCCAGCTTTGAAGTATTCTTTGAATGTGTTCTTGTTTTTGTCAGAGACGAATAGATGTCCCTGATCCACTTTCTTCAGCATTCTCTTTTTACGTTTCTTTTTACCTTACTGCCTCCTGTTCATTTTATTTCTTAGGAACAATGTCTGAACTCTTTCAATCTCTTTTTGAATATCAGATCTTTGCCAGTTATATCTGACTAATGTGTAACTTGAAAGTATATTTTTCAGACTCAAAGAAAGAATCATATGGTGAGAATCTTCTGTGTTATGAATATTCCTGGCATTCCGGAGATGCTTAATGAGGAGAATTGAGATTAGGAATGGCCTTTTTATTTAGGAACATTTCCTGACCATTCTATTTACTCACATTTCTGTCATATTTTATTTGTAGAAACCTCTCTTGACCTTCTCTGTCAGACCATGCACATGGAATGCCTGAGCAGAAGAGCATAAAACAGAGCATAGGAGTATCACCGAGGGGGAGGAAATGATTCCTCTTTCTTCTGCACCCATAAGCCAGACAAAACCTGACATTTTTCAAACTGTGGGTCAAGTGCAATATGTCCCAGGCTTTGTTGCTGGAAGAAATAAGGTCAAAAGACAGGTGGATCTGAAAACAAGAAGTAGATGTAAAATTCTAGATTCTGCTGCCAATCCCTCTAAATCAGAGGTGTCAAACTCCTTTGTTACAAGGGGATATAAATGTCACTTTGTCAGGCCGGGCCATGTATGCCATAAAATGGAATGCCAGATACCAGAGATATAAACTGTATGTACAGGACAGCAGCTCGTAAGCTCCAAGTTGATATATCCTCATTGCAAGACCCCATGGGCTGAGAAGGGGTACAGAGGAAAACCCACATGGGCAAACTGGAGAGCCAGTGATGCAGCACTGGGCAGATGCTCCCACACTGCTTGACTGCTCCAGATGAGGTTGTTGCACTGTGCTGAAGCCACAATCGGAGTGGCTTCACCACTCCCCTCTCCAAACAGTCTTTTGTTCCCTCCCTTGCACCAGCTGCTCGCAGGCTGCACAAAAGCCCTGGACGGGCCAGTTCTGCCCCCGGGGCCTTATGTTTGACACACCCGTTCTAAATACTGTATCCTCAGTATTATGCAATTATGTAAATTTGCATACTTGATAATTTCTCAGTTTATCAACTACAAAGTTGGTAGAATTTTGGATTAATCAAATAACTGGGATATTTGAAGAGAAGAGATGAATAGGGTTATGTATCCTATTGTTTCATGGACCTATCCATAGGCAATGGATTTAATCTAGGGAAAGTCATATCTAAGTGCCATTGATTTCAAGTTCTGTAGATGTTTCTTTTAGCCCCATTGATTAAAGGTAGACTGAGATTCCTTTTATATGTACACTCTGAATAATGCTGCTGGTCCTGTGGTTGCTTCACACTGGTAAGTGATCATCTGAAGTTTTTCACCCATTGTAGGTTGCTAATATATTTTTGTCAGCAACTAGTGATGTGCGCTTGGGGAAAAAATCAGTATTTTCCAGATTTCAGGCAGGAACAGGTTCCATACCAGCATTCAGATGCAATGTGGCATACCCAGTACAACCAATATCAAACTAGAGAATCTAAGCCAAACCAAGGCCCCTGCCACACGGCAGGGAAAAGACGGGGCGAGGCGAGGCTTTTAAAAGCCGCGCCAAAAAAGAAACGCCCCGGCGGGATCCCATGGATCCCGGTTGCCATGCTCCGTTGCTCCCTGGCACGATCAGATGCCGGGGAGGACGACACTCATCGGAGGGGGAGGCTGCCGTACTGCACATGCTCGAGCATGCGCAGTACGGCAGGGGGCCGGGGATGCGACGGCGGCAAGACGCGCCGCCGATCCCACGGAAAGGATGAAGCGGCTCAACCGGATGAACCACCGAAGGTAGGTGGTTCATCTTTGAGGTGCTTCATCGGGGGAAGGGCCGGGTTGGAGGCGGGAGCACGACGCCAGGCAGATGTTGCCGTGGGATCGCGCCCGTCTGATGCGCCTCCAATCTGGCCCGCTCCCGGCCCAAACTGCCTCGTATGAACGGGGCCCAACTTAAGTAAAGGATACTGTCACAAGCCCGATAGAACCAATATCAAATCACAGAAGCCCAGCAGAACCCAGGACAATGTGGCAAGCCCAACAGAATCAATGCTAGACTAGAGAAGCCAAGCAAGAACCATGTGCTGTGGAGAAGATTTACCATAGAATGCATACAGGACAACATTAATATTGGAAGTGTATCTAGTGTGGCTGTGACTCATATAAAAGTCTCTACATCCAGGAAAAATGCAGCTTATACGTGTGTTTCAGCTGATAGCTAGTAGGATTTAATTATGGTTGGGAACGTTTTCCCTTTTGGAGTGAAATTAATTGTAATTAAGTCCTCTGTGTCTTTTTCATCTTTTTACTGCATTTTTCATAAATCATATAGTCTTACTATGCAATAAGTAAAAGTGGCATTGCTACAATGATATTTTGTATCTTGTGATATGATTAGTGAATGTCAGTTATGTAACTGAAACAAGTATCATGCACTTTTAGGTTGCTGAATGCTGTTAATACATTTTTAGTGGTTTGTGTCATGGCAACTAAAACTTTGTCTTATACTTAGCTACCTTTACCTCTGACACACTTGTGTCAAATTCCCTACTACTAAGCAATGTTAGTACATGTTTGTGGTGTTACTCCTGGCCTCTAAACTTGCAAGATGTTACACTATCATCTTACCCACTCCCTAAACACCACTCCTCCATAACAGAATTGCATAAGATAAACTTTAAATATGAATTAATTGTATGATACAGCATCAGCATGAAGCAATGATGCAGCTCATAATACTATTACAAAGAAACAAGTTATAGTCTCTTGCTAATGCAAGGACCCATAATTCTATAGCAAACAGGTCATAGTATTAGGCTGTAAAGTTCAAACTCATAGAACTGTGGCAGGTTGTTAAATTCTTATATTTGCTCCTCTTTCAAGCTGTTATACAAACTTCCATTAATCTCTTCCTTGGCACACCATATAAATATAAGCCAGACGGACAGTGTGATAGATAATGTGGCAGCAAGTGGATAGGACAGAATAGCTGAATAGATGCCTACACATAACATTGAAGGACCAAATGGGTGGCAGTCCTGCTACCCTCCACTTACATGAACATAAGAGAACATAAGAGAAGACAATGTTGGATCAGGCCAATGGCCCATCCAGTCCAACACTCTGTCACACAGTGGCCAAAAATACCTGGTGCCATCAGGAGATCCACCAGTGGGACCGGGACAGTAGAAGCTCTTTCACTGTTGCCCCCCCCAAGCACCAAGAATACAGAACATCACTTGCTCCTTTTATCTGTTCTAACCCAACTGTTCAGCAATTTCTTTGAGTGCCCATGAGTGCTTGTATTGTGAGAGAGGGAGAAAAGTACTTTTTTCTCTACCTGCTCTATCCCATGCATAATCTTGTAAACCTCAATCATGTCACCCCTCATCTATCGTTTCTCTTTTTTATTATTTTTTTTATTTTAGCTTTGTAAGGTATTACAGTCCAATATACTTTTAACATATAGTATAGAGTCTTATACATTCGTCAGATCTTCTATCCATTTATATACCTTTAACCACCTCTTATTACGTACCTTTCATTTTTATTTTGCAGCATCAGACTCAAATCATCCATTTGTGCTAACTAGTACTTTTAATGCTAAGTCTTCTCTAGAAGGTATTATATCAGATTTCCAATTTTTAGCCAATAACGAACGAGCAGCAGTTATTATATAAGATAGTACATATTTTTCTTGCAGACTATATCCCTTCGGTATCATGTTTAACAAATATATTTCCGGTTCCAATGCTAAATTTTTCCCCGTGATTTCTTGAATTATTTTCCTCACCATTTTCCAATAACCTTTTAACTTACTACATTTCCACCACATACGATAAAAGGTCCCTATATTTTCCGTACACTTCCAGCATCGGCTGGAGTAACCAGGGTAACATTTAGCTATTTTTTCCGGGGACCAGTAGCACCTGTGGAACATTTTATATACATTTTCTTTGTATGAGATAGCTGTCATATATTTAACAGATTTCCACATTTTTTACCATTGATCGATTTCTATATTCTCTCTTAAATCTTTCATCCAAGTAAATATAACTTCTTTAATTTTTTCATCTTGTTCAAAGTCATTCAACTTAAATCTTCTGTATTAATTTATCATTTGAAGACAACCAAATCTTATCTAATTCATTGTTTTGATCTTCAAAGCCTCTTATAATATCCTTTTTATATCTATCTCGCAACCTTATCTGTTCCCACCATGATAAATTCTTTTCCTGTAATAACTTTTCTTCTGTTTTTAATTTGTTATCTCTACTTAACAAGGTTTGATAACTTTCTTTTTTGTTCATTGTTATTAATGCTGGACTAATAAATGCTTCTAAGGGTGAGAACCACCTAGGAATTTTTCTGTAAAATTTATCTTTTATCTTACTTCAGACTTTATTCAATGTGCCTCTTAGCCAATGTCTTCCAAAATTTAAATGGATTTTGTCTTTTCCGTACCATATATATGCGTGCCACCCTATATACAAATCATGTCCTTCCAATACAAGAAGCCTCCTATTTTCCAGAGTGATCCATTCTTTTATCCAAACTAGGGCAGCCACTTGATAATATAGGTACTATTTGGGCACATTCAATCCCCCTCTTTCCTTTCTATCCTGCAAAACTTTCAATTTTATTCTAGCCCTTTTATGTTGCAAAATAAATTGTCTTGTAATTTTATTTAATTCTTTTTAAAAAATGTTTTTTTAAAAAAATTGGTATACTTTGGCCTAAAAATAAAAATCTTGGCAATATATTCATCTTTATCAAGGCTATTCTTCCCATAAATGATAGAGGAATGTTTTTTCCATTTTAACAAGTCTGTTGTAATTTCTTTTAATAATTTATTGTAATTATCCTCCATTAACGAGCTACACTTATTTGTTAGGTTAATTCCAAGGTATTTTACTTTTTTAACCAATTCCATAGACATTAGTTCTTGTATTTCTTGTAAAGTCTTTGGCAAACAATTTTTAACTAGAATCTTAATTTTTTTATAATTTATCTTAAGTCCTGCCACTTGCACATATTTTATGATAGTATCCATTAAAAGTACTGGCCGCATTCCGCCCTAGTTAATTTTTGTAATAGAAATTTCCACAATAAATTATCGAAGGCTTTTTCGGCGTCAAGGAACATTAAGATAAGTTCTTTATCTGGATGTTCTTCATAGTACTCTAATACATCTATAATTCTTCGCAAATATTTTTTCATTTGTCTCTTAGGCAAGAAGCCCATCCGATCTTGGTGTATGGTTTGAGATAGTACTATTTTTAATGGATTTGCCAATATTCCAGCAAATATTTTATAGACAGCATTTAACAAGGATATAGGTCTATAATTCTTGATATCACTTAGGTCTAAATTAGGCTTAGGAATTAATGTAATTAATGCATGGTTCCATGATTCAGGGATATTTTCCAGTTGTCCTGTTTTCTGAAGTATTTCTTTAAATGGTAAGCAGAAATCTTTTTCAAAAATTTGATAAAATTCCACGCGGTTACCATCCGGGCCTTGTGTTTTATTCTTTTTCTGTCTTTTAATTGTTTCCGATAGCTCACACATTGTTATTGGGTCATTCAGAATCTTTCTATGTTGTTCATTACATTTTTTCATGTTTCCCTTCAAATATTTTATAATTAATTCTTCATCTTGCAAGTCATGTTGGTATAGGTTTTTGTAAAATTTTTCTACTATCATTTTGAGATCTTGTAAATTAAATTTCTCTTCATTTTTATCATTGCATAATTTAATTATTGTGCGCTTTTCTCTTTCTTTTCTTACTTTGTATGCTAGCCATCTATTAGGCTTATTTATATTTTCAAAATAATACTGTTTAGTCAACTCTATTTCCCCCCCTATTTTGTAGTTCAACAATAGATTCATTTTATGGTGGAGAAGATTTAATTTTGTTTTGGCGTTCTTGATATTTGTTGTGTTTTCATAGTGTTTTCTTGCAGTCTGACTTGTTGTACTAACTGCTCATATTCCTTTTTCTTCTGTTTATTTTTCCATGCACTTTGATTAATAAAACAACCTCTCATATAAGCTTTAAATGTGTCCCATATTATTTCCATTGAAGTATCTAAGTTATTATTTATATGAAAAAATTCCACAATTTCTTTTTTACACATTTGAACAAATTTTGAGTCTCTAAGCAGTCTTAAATTTATTACACTTCTATTTTTCTTGTATTCCTCTTTTAGCGTAAGAAGAATAGGGTTGTGGTCCACAAAGGTATTTGGTAGTATTTCACATTCCAACAATTCCCTTATCATATCAGTGGACATCCATATCATATTAATCCTCGACCAAGAATTGTGTCATGTAGAATAGTATGTATAGTCTCTTTTTTGTCCATTTCTGGTTCTCTACGCATCAATTAAGTTATATTCACTATTTGCATAAAGCTCTTTGGTAGTACTCCCCCCATTTTATGTCCTTTTCTACAATTCTTTCTATCCTTTGCCGGGTCTAAAACCGAGTTTTAATCTCCTACTATATAAGTGTTATTTACCTCAACTAAGTTCAGAATTGTTTGTATTTTGGGGGAAAAGATTTTTTGGTTTTGATTGGGGGCATAAATATTTATTAATAACATTTCCCCCCATTCCTTACAACTGTGATTGCCACTATTCTACCATCTTCTGAACCATATACCAACTCTGGATTTAATGCTTCTTTCACATATATCACAACCCCCCATTTCTTTTCATCTGCTGATGCAATAAACGCTGTACATTCTAAATATTTTACACCTTTTTAAAAATATATGTTTCCTGTAAGCATACAATATCTGCTTTTATTTTTTGCAACTGATGAAATGTCTTCCTTCTTTTCTGCGGACTGTTTAAGCCATTTATGTTTATAGATATGATGTTAAAATGTTTACATGCTATCATCTTTATTGCCTAGTGTTTTTTTCCTCTGCTTCTGTATTTAAATCTGGTCAAAATTTGATATGTTGTTTTATTTGGTTTAGTTTTGTTTCTTTTTGACGTGGTTCCTTTTCTTCTGTTTGTTTCTTGGTGTATGTTTTCTTCCTCTACTTCTTCTTCTTCTGTTTCCTCTTCCTCCTCTACGTCATCTTTTTGTAGCCCTAAATCTTCACCAAAGTTTTCTAGGAAGTTTTCTGCCTTGAATACAGAATGTATTCTATATCTTTGACTACTATATGAGAAGAGCACTCCTTCTGGTAATAACCATCTAAACATGATTCTGGCTGCGGTCACACGCAACATTAGCCACGCAAGAGATACGGAAGACAAGCGGAGTTTCCGGTCGCGATCTCACCAGCACATCTGGGAAGCGTAGCGCTTCCGTGGCACAACTGAGGCTTCCTGCCGAAAAAGCGCAGCAAAAAACTAGTACCTTGGAGGTACTAGTTTCCAGAAACTGCGGGGCAAGGGCGGGCGTCTGATCGCGTTTCCGGTGGTATCCGGCGCCCGCCCATGTCCCCTTGCGGAAAAGGGGTTTTTTTTTCCCACGTCTCCGTGGATGCGCACACGCACCCAACGGAGCATGCGCATTCGTAGTGTACACAAAAAAAGAAAACCAGTTCGCCGCGCCGCGCGCTTCTTCATTGCGCGCAGGCGTGTGTTGTGATCGGCACCTCTCCCTTGCCATGGAACCTCCACAGTACCTCCACAGAACCTCCACAGTAGGTCTGATCGCTTTACTGCATGTTAGTTTGCCCCGGGGCAAACAGCCACACTTCTCCTCTGCAGTTTCCTGCCCGTGTGGCAGGGGCCTCTGTTATTTTTCAACAAATTGGTTAGTGTTGTATAAGGCATCCTTTTCCCCCTCACTCTCCATGATATTTCTTTTAAGAATAATATTTCTTCTCCTTGGATATTAACTTTACTTTCATTTTATGCTCTTAGAATTCTTTCCTTCAGTTCTTTTCTACCAAATTTTATATGTACTTCCCTAGGTTTTTTATGTTTCTTGGCATATGCCGAATTTCCTCTGTATATTGACTCAATTCCATCTTCCAATTCTTCTTTCGTAGCTACCTTCAACTGTTCAGCTAGACTGTGTACAATTTCTTCTTTAAGATTTTTTTCTATTTTTTCTGTTATATTTTGGCACCATGATCAGTGCAGCCTTATCCATTTCCAGATTTATAAGCGTATCCTCTAATCTCTCATTTTTACTTTTGATTTCCTGGACATCTAAATCTCGTACTTTTTCTTTTATTTTTCCCTGGTTATTGGAATTTTTTTAAATTTCTTGTGTATTGTCTAATATCTGTTTTTTTTATTCTTCAGTGTCATTTTTAATTTGTGTTGCTAAATCATCCATTTTTATATTTATAGGGTCTATTTCTTTTTTAATTAATGCTGGCAAAGTGTTTTCAATCATTAGTTTCATTGCTTGTGACACAACTTGTGTCACACTTTCCTGTATCATTTTATTTAATTCTTTCATCGTTGCTTGTGTGAGACTCATATTTGTTAAATTAAGATGAGTTACTCCTCCTATCTGCCCTGGTGATGACAGTGATGATTTTCTCTAGGGCTTCTCTGGGGTTTCCTTTTATCTATTTTAATTATCTTCTAAAGTCTTTAAATGCTATAATCTATTTATTTTCTCTCACACTTTATTTAACCATTTAACTATAGAAGAAGAAGAAGAAAAAGAAGAGATTGGATTTATACCCCGCCCTTCACTTGGAGTCTCAGAGCAGCTTACAAACTCCTTTCCCTTCCCCTCCCCACAACAGAAACCCTGTGAGGTGGGTGGGGCTGAGAGAACTCTGACAGAAACTGCTCTTTCAGGAACAGCTGTGCCAGAGCTTGTGACTGACCCAAGGTCACATCAGCAGGTGCAAGTGGAGGAGTGGGGACTCAAACCCGGTTCTCCCAGATTAGAGTCCGCACACTTAACCACTACACCAAACTGGTTATATATAATGTACTCCTTTATCCAATCTAAGTATCTTCCTTATTATTTTATGCTATTTTTTATTTTCCTCCTTTTCCTCCTTTTAATAACTTTATCTTGTCTATTTCGTCCACTCCACCTATGTTATGTCCTTTTCCCCGTATATTTCCCCCCTCTATTCTTTTATCCATTCCGTCTGTTCCGTGTGTTCCTTCTTAGCTCCGTTCCGTCTATTCCGTGTTCTTTCTACCTTTCTTTCAATCCTTGTGTTCCAGCTATGTTTCGTCCATGTCTTGTCTCTGCCTTCTTTCCTTTTAAGGTCACAGCTCTGTCTACTCCGTCAGTTCCGTCAGCTCAGCTTGGCTCTCTGCTGCGGTCT